>NC_133662.1:250332427-250632427 GCF_037893015.1 Macrotis lagotis | reverse complement strand
CCATGAATCCATCCCTTCATGACTTGCATATACTAATTGCTTAATAAATGTTTGTTGAGATAACTAAGTGGTTCAGTAATGTCCTGAGGATTCTAATTAAGGGTTCAAGAAGTTTGAAGCAAAAAATTATTCAGTGATATCTTAAGCAGTAAATAGTTGTAAAGAATATTGTTATTTTAAGAAGAGAAAGGACCTGCATTTTTTTAGGGTTTTACAAGACAATGGAGTCAAGTTAAGGTTTGCCTAAGGCCACAGAGCTAGGTAATTGTTAAGTGTCTGAGGCCATTTTTGAACTCAGGTACTCCTGACTCCAGGGCCAGTACTCTATCCTTAGTGCCACCTGGCCACCCCTAGGACCTACATTTTTAAAATGTTAATTATAGCTTTTTTGTGGTGGCAAAGAACTGGAAATTAAGGGGATACACATCAATTGGAGAATGGCTAACCAAGCTGTAGTATGGGAATGTGAGAGAATACTACTGCACACTAAGAAATGCCAAGTAGGCAAATTTCAGAAAAACCTGGAAACATTTATTTGAACTGACAGTGAAGTAAGCAGAATCAAGAGAACATTGTACATACTAACAACAACATTGTGTGATGATCAACTGTGATTGACTTAGCTCTTCTCAACAATATAGTGATCCAAGACAATTCCAAAAGACTCATGGTAGAAAATGCCATCCACATACAGAGAAAGAACTATGAAGTCTGAATATAGATTGGAATATAATATTTTCCCTTTTTTTGGCTTTTTTGGTGGATTTTTCCCTCATGTTCTGATTCCTCTTTCACAACATGACTGAAGCAGAAATATGTTTTCATGATTGCATATGTATAACCTTTATCAGATTGCTCACCATCTTGAAGGGAGGAGATGGGAGGAAAAGAGGGAGAAAAGATTTTGAACTCAAAATTTTATAAAAAATGAATAATGAAAATGATCTTCACATGGGATTAGAAAAAAATACTACTTCCAAAAAATAATATGTTGTTGTTACCATTGAAAAACATTTTATGAACAAAAAACATTAAAGACCACGGCCCTACAGACGAAAGAATTTACTCGAGTTATAACTGGCAGAGTCAAAGTCTGAACTCAGCTCTCCTGACTTCAAATTTAGTATTCTTTCCAGTTCAATATTTCAGTATTCTTTTCTCTCCCAAGCTGTAAATATATATTGATGCATTTCTGAAACTTTTCAATGGTTTTGCCTTTCCAAGTGTCTTTAAAATAACTAATGAATGAATTGATCTCACTTCATCAATAATTTGAACAAAGGCATAGAAGGAATGCTTATCAAATTGCTGGTGACACTTGTTAGGAGAAATGACAAATTAAGAGAGTTAGCTAATATATCAAATGATAGAATCCAGATTTCAAAAGAAAAATGCCAACAGGCTGGAATGGTGGGACAAAACCAATCCAAAATATAATAGAAATAAAGATAAATTTTGTATATAGATTCCTAAAAGTCAATGGAACAAGTGGGTGATGAGGGAGACTTAATTTAATATGAAAGCAGCATTGCTGGACTAGAAGAACCTTCTATGACTGCTGCAAGTCTTGAATGAAAGAAAAGAGATAGTCCTATTGTATTATGTGCTATTTGGGATTAAATATTGAGAGCCAGAAGGAACTTGAAAGGTCATCTAGTCCAAACCCCTGAATTCCCCAAGGTCATACAGATTGGTTGGTTGATTGTTTATTGTCCTTCTTTCCCAAAGAGGACCAAAATGACATCACTATCACATGTTTACAACTAATCAGACCAATGCAAGATTGGAATGTTCTACCACAGGTTGTCAATGTGAACATTTACATGTATGTGTCTCATTTCTTTTGAGCTACTTCAATTCTCCTTTGCTTGTAGAGCACAATGCCTTCTTCGATGAGAGCACAGCATGCTGGACAATCCTGTGCCAATATCCCCCATGCCAGGCATTCAGTTCCAAAGATCTTCAGAGAGACTTTGAGAGTGTCCTTGTCTTATGATCATCATTGCCTTGAGTGAATTCTTCCAAATGTAGTCTTTTAGACAATCATACCTTTAGCATTGGAACAACTTGATCAACCCTTGGGAATGAAGGTCTTTGGACTGTGTACCAGTAATTGAATTAAGTAATGAGATTAAAAAGAAAGGTAAGAACAGGGTCTCTGCCCTTGGACAGCTTACATTCTAATGGGTGAGATAACATGCAAAAAACTCTGTACTTATCAAATATATAGAATAGATGGAAAGTCATGTCAAAAGACAGATAGACAGGGGAGACAGAGGGGGGAAGGGGTAGAGGAGAAAGGCTTCCTTCATAAGGTGAGATCTGAGCTAAGCCATCTAAAAAAGCCAGGAAAGACCAAGAGGTCAAGGTAAGGATGCAGAAAGACCACTGTTACTGTTGTTCAGTCATTTCAGTCATATCTGATTTTTCATGATCCAATGTGGGGGAAGGGGGGAGGAAATAGTTCTTTGCAGAGATACTAGAATGGTTTACCATTTCCTTCTCCAGATCATTTGAAAGATGAGGAAACTGAGGCAAACAGGATTAAATGACTTACTTGGTGTTAGACAATGGCGATCAGGATTTGAAAACAGGTCTTCTGATGCACTTTTTCCAAGGTGGCATATGGTTGCTCAATCTATGCTTCTGCATACAGTTATAGCAATAGCTATATACAAATGTGGCATACATGCATCAATGTCCAGTACTACATAGTAATACATATTAGCATTAGCGATATAACATATAGTAATATGTTAGTAATAATAAGTGGCAAGCATGTATGGATATGGCAGTAATTAGTAACATAGAGTATATGGGCACAGTAATGTAATTATAATTAATGTATGAATAATATACACTGTTCATATTATAGGGTATGTATGTATATTACATATGTAGGAGTTGCTTACAGTCCTGTTGCCTTCATGAATGATAAATACTACTATAAAAATTAAAGATTCAAATGGACAAAATCCTAGGATCCTGAAGTTGGAAGTGGAAGCAACCTTAGGTCATTGAATCCAATCTTTTCACCCTATACACAAGAAAAGTGTGGTTTCAGAGAAGGGAAGTGACTTACTTAGCATCACATATCGGATCAAAAAAGTCTGTGCTTGTCATTTGGTGACAGTGAGCAAGTCATTTAACTTTTCCAGGTCTCAGTTTCCTTGTCTGTTAAACTGCAGAGTTAGACTAGGGGATCTCCAAGCTTCTAGCTCTCAGTCTAAGCTCTTATTATCTTAAATCTCTTTATATCCCCCCATTCCTTCCCAGCACACAGTAGGCACTCAACTATTGTTCAAAAAGTGACATCGATTTAATGCTTTGATAATTAAGAATCAACATACTCATTAATTGACTAACTAGTGAGTTAGTCAAACAATCCTTTCCCTGGGACCAGTTACAGAAGGTGGAGTAACCCCTGTTTCTTCTCCTTCCAAGATCACTGACCTAGGAAAAAACCTAATTAGAATCAAAGAGGGAGCCAGAGCCAAAGTCTTCTCTCTTTATCTCTGGGTCCCTACTTTTACACAGTCTAAGGAATGTTCCCTTACCTGGCTGACTCAATACCGACAACTATCCTTAGTCCTCATCAACCCCATGTACACAGAGAGGAGCCTGGCAGTGAACTAGGCCATGAACTTGGGGTTCTTCCAGTGCCAGCCTAGGGCAGGTTCAATATTGCCCCTAGTACTTGGAACACTTAAGGATTGTGTGTGTGTGTGTAGATAGCACAGGAAAGGAGTATATTGAAAACAAAAACTTCTCTAGGTGAATTTCCACTTAAATTGAAGATTATTTCTTCCTTTCCTCCCCATCTCTTTCCTCTGCCCTCTTCACCCCCAAGTCAATTGACATATTCTTGCCTACAAAAACCCATTCAGTTGTCCTGAAAATACAGCATAGACAACCAGATGAGAAAAAAGGAAACCCAGAGAAGTTAAGGGATCTGCCCAAGGTCCCAGCAGATAAGCAGCACCACACCCAAGTTCTAGTCCAGCTAATGGAAAGTATGTGAGGGTAAAATAGAAACAACACTGGCTCTAAAGATGGACCAATCAATCAACCAGTATTAATTGAGCATACTGTATTCCAAGCAATGGAGATACAAAGACAAAATAATACTTCACTTCAGAGAGCTTCCATTCTAACAGGAGAGATTGCAAGAAATTAGCTTTTTAGACATCAAATGCATAAAGAATGTGCAAATATAAGATCCTTTCAAATCCTCTGTCAATCACTATCTATGTGACTTTGTCAAGTCTCTAACATGCCCTCAAAATCTCCAAACAGGCGCCAGTGGAGTCGAACACAACTGAAACAACAACAGAAGTATCTCAAGTGTCTCATAGGTGGGATGAAAATCATAAATACTTGTTGACTGCCAGATTTGGGGCCATTGTTTCCTCATTTATAAAATGGGAGAAGGGGTTATATTGGAATCTGGTCCAGTCTCAGAGACCAAATAGTCCAATGCCCTTCTTTTACCTTGGTTTAGAGAGATTAGATGATTTGCTAAGGTCACACTTGGTCCCTTCTAGTTTCTGAGTTCCCCTCCAACTCTAGATCTGAGATCCTAACAGTCACATTCCTGTCTGGGCCTCAGTTTCTTCATCTGTAAAATGGAGGATGAGGAAGGGGAAGGAAGAGGTTTAACTATTGGTCTTCATCGTACTGTAGCTCCAAAGTTCTATGGTGATATATTCAATAGCACTTTCCAGAATGGAGGAGATGGGAAATGAGCTCTCAGTTCCACCTGGTGACAGGTGCCTGGTTGTTTATTCCCATCTCCTATTGAAACTGTTGAAGAAAGAAAGTTATCTTTTCATCTCCCTTCTGTCATGTCATCCTTCCCCCAGAGGGCCTGCAGGGACAGAGAGAAGCTGACTGAAGCGAGTAGCCTTGGTTCTAGTTCTACAGTCTAGGGACAGCTTTTATCTGGAGTGGAGCCTTGGGTATTGTTTTCTTTACTTGTGAATCAATAGTCTCTTTGGGAATGCTTGCCTCTTTAGATGAGAGTTACAGGTGCATGCACCTCTGCTCTTAAAAAAGGCCTGAGATCTCCCTTAACAAAACACTAATGGGGCACAATTATTTTTCTTGCAATAGCGTTCTTGTACATATATCTACGACAACTTGAAAGGCTCATCCCAGGGGATGGGATGGGGTAGGTGGGGAAAAAGAAGAAAATCAAAGTTGATGGGTAGGTTCAAGTGAATTTCTGTTTTAAGGACCTCAGACGTCATCTACTCCAATGTACCCATTTTACAGATAATGTAACTGAGACTCCAAAATGTCAAGTGACTTACTCATAGAATCCAAGGTGGTAAATGGAAGAATCAGGATTCAAACTCAAGTCTAGTCCAGAAAACTGATCCGTATTTCAGAAAGATCAACCGGACTTTCCTTAATACCTATGAGACCATCAGCAAGTCAGTGAATCTCTAGGCCTCCATGTCCTCACCCACCTCTAGAACTGGGGTAGCTAAGTCATTTCCCCATTACTAAGAGAAAGAACCATTTCTAATAGTTGGAATTAGTTGGAAACAAAGGTAAGAAACCATCCTGAATTCATTCTCATTTCCATCTTTCTACTTGAATAGCGGAAGTGTAGAGAACATTCTGAGCATGAGGAACAAAGTCAAGGAGATGGTCAATGGAATGTGATGGGGAGGGGTTCTGGGAGGGATCTGAGAACATTTTTTCAAAAAACTGATTAGTTGCATTTTAATAGAAAGAATAATCTTTGTAATTATATATATATATAAAATATTATTGTATGTATTTTTAAACATTTTCAGAAAGGACCCATGGGCAGCATGGGCATGCCAAAAGATCCAGGACACAAAATATTAGTAATTCAGCTGGACCCTAGAAAACACAAAGGTTGGTGATGGAAAGAATAAGACTGAAAGAGAGACTGGAGATGGCTGGGAAGGAAGACCTTGAAAGGTCATACAGAACAGTGAGGTTTTTTGTCTTCAAGGCAGCAATAGGGAGACCCTGAGGATTCATGAGCAGTGACTATGGAACCAGAAAATCAGTGGATCTGGCAGCAAAAGAACTGACTTACAATCCTAGCCCCACAATTTCTGCATTGCCCTCGAGCCCTCTGCAGATTCAGATGCTTGATCATGCTTCTCCTGGAAATTCTCCTCTCCCTAGGTTTTCAGGACTCGTGTGTGTGTGTGTGTGTGTGTGTGTGTGTGTGTGTGTGTGTGTCTGTCTGTCTGTCTGTTTCTCTCCCTCCCCCTCCCTCTCCCTCTCCCTCTCCTTCTACTCCTACTTCTTTCACTGGTCATTCTCTGCCTTCTTTGCTGGACCCTCCACCAAATAACACCTTCTGACACTCCCTTCTGGGGCTTCATCTCTCCCTTCTCTATTCTTCACTTGGTGAGCTCCCTAGACTGAAGTTCATTAGCATCTCTATAGTGATGATTCTCAAGTCTACCCTATCCTGCCCCGATTTCTCTGCTGACTTCTATGCTCACATCTCCAATGGCTTCTCGGACATCTCAAATTGGGTGTCTGGGAGACATATTAGATTCAATATCTCCTAAACTGGACTCATTTTTTCTTTTCCCTAAACCTCCCTCCTCCCTTCGTTATTATTGTAGAGGACAGCACTATCCTTCCACCCCCCCCCCCCCCCACGATTTCAATCTAGGAATCATCTTGGATCCCTTGGATCCAAACTGTGGCCAAGGCTTCTGGATCTCTGCAACACCTCTGGAATATTCCTCTTTCTCTCCCCCACCCTGGTGCAGATCCTTATTTCCTCACACTTAGACTATATTGCAATAACAGCTGGAGAGTAAACCAGTCTCCAGTGTCTCCATTCTCCATTCTCCAATTCTCCCACCATGTCACCTCCACCTTACCTCTACTCAACACACTCCAGTAGCTCTCTATTGTCTCCAGGATCAAGCACAAAAACTCTTCGTAAGGGCAGCTAGGTGGCATAGTGGATAAACTATGGAATCAGGAGGACCTGAGTTCAAATCTAACCTCAGAAAATAATTACCTAGCTGTGTGATCTTGGCCAAGTCACTTAACCCCATTGCCTTGCAAAAAAAAAAAAAAACCTCTTCATAATCCAGCCCCTTCCTACCTTTCCAGTGTTCCTACACTTTATTCTTCCAACATCCAGTGACAATGATCTTCTGGTCATCAAGATCTTCCATCTCTCAGCATTTTCTCTAGTTGTCCTCCATACCTGGAAGGCTCTTGTTCTTCTGCTCTGACCTACTGACTTCTCTGGCTTCCAATCCCACCTCCTACGGGAAACAACCCCTATCCCTTGAAATTCCAAGGTTTTGCATGTTCATTATTTCCTGTTTACTCGTCATATATTTGTGCTATATATTATATTAGATTGCAAGCTCCTTGAGGTCAGGGACTGTGTTTTTCCTCTCCTGGTTTCCTTTGTCTGGTACGCAGTAGAGGCTTGATAAATATTGATTGACTGGTTGATTGACACAGAGATTAGAGTCAGAGCTAAGTGGAAAAGGAAGCCGGAGCTCTGGATCAAAATGTTTGCAGCACAAAATTATGCCTTCTGGAGTAGGGGGAGCACCCGGCTTCTAAAAAACAAAGACGATGTTCTGGCCAAAACTAACTTTAACTATATTAACCTCTGAGCAGCTCATGGAAAAACCAGAAAGGATGATTGTGGACATTTCAATAAAACCATGGAGCTTGTGTACAGGCTCTGAAAGGCTTTAAAGAGAATTCAGCTCCTTCCTGGAAAATGATAATTATCTGTTACCTAGAAAAAACAGGTAGGTCACTGAGGGATGGGGAAGGGAGGGAAGAGAGGGAGGAAAGAACAGCAATTTCATTTTCAATCCACACCTATCAACACAAAATGGAATCTCCTGTATAATTAGCCCACATAGCTACATGAGAGGGGAAAGGGGGGGAGAGAAGCCACTGCCACTCTCACCAGGCCCTGCCCAAATACGTGCCAATTGATCATTCAGATTCATCAGGGTTAATCAACCCTTTTTGAAAATGACTCAGCTGCCTGAGTTTCTCTTCCCAGGAAGTGATCAAGGCCCCCAGTAGAAAGTAGGGAGATTGACTGCTCCCAGCCCACAGCATCCTCTTCTGTCTGTATGCTGTGATTATACCAGTTAGATAACCCTTCCCTGGCAAGACTGAGTCATCCGTGGGTCTGAGCATCCTTCTGAGCCTGCTTTAAGCATTTTTCCTTTCTTTGAAGCTTTCAGGGATGAACAGGGTCATAGATCTAAGACTGGAAAGCACTGAGCAGGCCATTGCATCCAACCCTTCTAACATATTTCAGAGACAGGGGGAAACTGAGGCCTACAAAGTGATAGCCCAGGCTCCCAATAGCTGGTAGGTATCTGAAACAAGATTTGAATCTAGAGCTTCATATCTCTGAATTCATTGCCAAGGCATTATATCTCTGCCTCTTGGGCTATTATAACTTATTCTCTTTCTCCATTAGGTATCTAGGCTTCCCCAAGGCAGCTAGGAAGATCTGAATTTAAATCAAACCTTAGACACTTATGAGCTGTGTGACCATGGGGAAGTCACTTCACCCCATTTACTTCAGTTTCCCCATCTCTAAAACGAGCTAGAAAAGGAAATGGCAAACCACTCCAATGTCTTTACCAATAAAAGCACAAATGGGGCCACAAAGAGTCAGACATGACTGAAATGATTAAACAACAAGCTTCTTTCCCCTGGAATCTAAAAGAAGTGAATTCAAATCCATTCTGAATTAGTGGTGTTACCCTGAGTGAGATACTTCATCTCCATTTACCTCCATTTCCTCAGCTGCCAAATGGAGGTCATCACAACCATTTACTTCTCAGAATTATTGTGAGGATTAAATGAGAAAATATTTAAGTGGCTAGTTCATTCTCAGCCCTAGTAGGTATTTCATAAATGTTTCTTTGCTTCTTTCCTTGACAATGACCAGAACTGTGTTTTGCAAATCTTTTTATCCCCACCCCCACCCCCACCCCCAGCAACTTCATAAGAATTTGTGAATTGATTTCGATTGTCTCTTAAACAAAGAGGACAAACATTGTAAGTGGAAAGGCAAGTCCCAAATACACAAAAATATTGATGCCAGCTCTTCTCCTGATCACAAAATAGGTGTCGATGGATTAGAAAAACAATGCACACAATGATTACAACAATGGAAAAGGAAAGGGCAATTAAACAATATTGAATTCAAATTAATTACAATGACTATGCTTGGCTCCAGAGAAGAGTTGAGAAAATGTACATGGTGCCCCAACATTGCATACATGGGGACCGTGTGTGTGACTAGGATCAGGGATCAAGAGTTGGAAGGAAACATCGTGATCATCTTGTTTTAATTGTTAAACTGGTTTTTTCCTCTTTTGTATTTAATCTTTATTTCAAGGGATGGTTCCCTGGGAGGGAGAGTTGATGAATTTAGTCAGAAATGAGTACTATGAAAGCAAAAGGCATCTTTCAAAAAAGAAAGTCAAAATGGGGAGGAAGAGGGAAGCCATAATCATCCATGGGATTTTAAAATTAGCCAGCTGGAAAGAACGTTAAAATGTTGGCTGCCCATAGAGCCTGACTACGGGATCTAAGTACATCTGATGCTTGACTCAGATAACTATCAGTACTTGGTGTTATCATACAAATGTTAGGCTGGAAAAGTAGATAAATTGATTTTCCATTCCTCTCATTCTGGCCTCTTCTTTTCCGTTGATGCTGGAGCGACAGATCCCATTACTAGCAAAACAGTCTTTAATGCAAACATGTCATTTCACTTGCTAAAAAACAATCCTTCTTAAACTTATATAATCTGCTGATCTTTTCCTGAATTCCATCCATAAAAAATAATTTAAGATGCTCCAAAAACATCACAGGCTCTATCACCTACCATCAGTTAGGGCTTTATCTTCTCTCTTTTTTTTTTTAAATCTCTCACATTCTCCAAATTGAAATTGATTAGGATTTAAGGAAAGTCAGTAATTTTTTACCCAACTAAAATACAAAGGGAGCTGAGCTCCAAGAGTTAACCCCCACTAAGGTCAAGGGGTAGCTAGAATCCAGGGATAGTACAAAAGGAACTTTAGTCTTCTATCCATTTTCCTTTTTTTTTGCTAACATTTCTATCTTTAAATAGAGAAATCATCAAATATTGGGTTTGAGAGAGAGAAACAAAGGGTTTCTCAATAATTTGCTCAGACCATCAATATATTATTTTTTTTTGTCCAAACTCATGGACTTGCTAAGAGAAGAGAAGTCAGGGATCAAATATACAAATCCTTGGAAACAAAGGAATTGCCACACAGAATAAATAATGAGTGTTAGGAATGCTGGGTGTAATGGTTTGCAAGGACAGAAATTAGGGGGTTCAAAAGCCCAATAGGTATAGAAAACACTGGACTAACTACAAAAGGCAAGGGAATGTAGAATAGTAAAGTGGAATAAACACTGGACCTGGATTCAAATCCTGTCTCTTCATTGCTGTGGACAAATCATTTAACTTCATGTGCCTCAATTTTTCCAACAGTAAAATAAGAAAATTGAACTACACAACTTCTAAGTTCCCTTCTGGTTCTAAACATATGAGCCAATAACATGCTGTGCCTTTAAATCAGAATTTCTTAAGGTAGCAACCAAGAACTATTAAAAATATTTTGATAACTATATTAGAATATAATTGATTTTCTTTGTAATCCTGTGCATTTTATTTTATGCATTGAAAAGTATTATTCTGAGAAGGAAGTCAAAGACTTCTCCAGACTTGTCATAGGTCAAAGACCCTGCTTTAAAAATCTATCTTATTTCCACAAGGTCTGTTTCTTCTTTCTCTCCATTCACATAACCACCACCTTTGGCCTCTATAATTACCCCCTATTTGCAGACTCTCCCCTTTTCCCACCCAATCTCTAGAGACAAGGCTGCCAAAATAATATTCCCAAAGCACCAGTCTAATACTGTCACGCCCCTGCTCAAAAAATCTGCTAGGGCTCCCTATTATCTTAAGTACAAAATAAAACATCAATTGCAGTGCTCCACCATCTGGTACCACCCCACCTACCCAACTTTTTTTTCACATTATTCTCTGCCAACTAACTGCTCCCCAAACCCTTCATCTCATCTCTTACTTCTATGAATTTGAACAAACAGTCCTCCCCACTAGCATGCTCTCTCCTTATCACTCCTCAGCAGTCTTAGCTTCTTTTACAGCTCAGCACAAAGATGAGAAACTTCCTAGGAGAAGCTTTTTCTAATTTTCCAGTAAATTGGTTGACTTTCTCCCATTCTTGAATTATCTTGCATTTATTTATGTGTATATGTGTCCTATTCACTCCAACCCCATTAGATTGAAAGCTCCTAGAGGGCAGAGACTGTCTCACCTTTGTCTTTATATCCCTAAGTGATCGGTATAAGGACTGATAAAAACTATGTATTTAAGAAATTTTAGCTGAATTGAAGTAAATAGATTAAATGGGGGCTAAAATTCACTATTAATACATAAGAGAAAATAATAGATAGAATGGATAGAAAAGCATGATGAAAAATAATGATAATGGCTCCCATTGACATGGATCGGGGTTTCAATTTTACTATGAAACAGGCCACATTAGGTTACTCTTCAGTGAGTAGTTTGACTCATTCTCCATATTTTACAGATGAGAAAATGATGACACTGCTGAGCTTAGTTAGGGCTTGAAATTCTGCTACCTAATATATGACCTTTGACAAACCTTCCTTATTTATAAAATGAGGGGATTGGGCCAAATGGTTTCTGAGGGATCCCTTTGTTTTAAATCTATATCCTATGTTCTTAAGTCATTACAACTCTCTGTATCTCCATTTCCTTCCAGTTCTCAATTCATGATTTTATAATCTTCATTATATGTAAAATAAAGGGGTTGGACAAAATTATTGTAAAACTTCATTCTAGCTTTAAATCGATGATTCTATGATTATGTGGCAATCCTTCTGGACTCATTCCCCCAGCTTACACTACAGCTGAGTGGGAAGGCCAAGTCCCCAGAGGAGGGACAACCCTGTAAGTGATGAATGTTAAAAATATAATTCACAAACCCCCACCAGTGTAATTCCCTTTAACAATCAGCCAAAACTCAACTTAGGAAATGGAATTTATGGTTGTTGCTGTTGTTTGACCTTTGTTCTTGAAGAGGACCATGTACATCAGGGAGGTGATGTCATGGCATGCAGATGAATTGGATTTAAGTGAGGGAGGGCTATGCACAGTCACCAGTCTCATTTTCTCTTTCAAAGTCATCTGGATCCAATGACAAGAAAAAGAGCAGGACAACTGGAGATGTCCATCATCATCATCATCATCAACAGCAACAGTAGCAACAATAATTATAATAAAAATAACTCATAGATATGGATATATCACTTTAAGATTTACAAACAGTTAACATAGGTAATATTATTTGATCTCAAAACCACTCTGTAGGGTAGATGTTTTTATTATCTCCATTTTACAGATGAGAAAACTGAAGCTAAGAGAGATGAATTGCTTTGCCCAGGTTCATCTAGGTAGCATGTCTCTCAAAATCAGAATTTGAATTCAAGTCTTTCATACTCTAGCACTCCATCTACAATTCCACTTGGCAAAGGATTCCCACTTTCACCACCTTCTTCCACTAAGACACACAGAGTTCATTCAAGAAAGAATGAGTACGATTTTAAAGTGAAATAATTCTAATCCATATGGTTAAGGCAACTCATAACCCTCTGATAAAAGGGTCTTGATATCTTTTTTTCCTTTAGAAAATTTTCATGGGGTGGAAAGTCAATATTGATGATGTCAGACTCACCTCCCTGATACCCTGGGTTGGCTCCCTGTAAGTGTAGTTTCTCCACTGAATGGGAGTCTCAGTGGGACTTGCTTCTTCCAGGGCCTCTGCCTCAGTTGGACAGGTCCATCTGCTGCTAGCTCAATGAGCAGCTGACATGGATGGAACTAGTCTGCTTCCATTGCTGTCCTGGGGCAGCTAGTCACTCAGCCACTGGGCCGAGGTCTCTCTGCAAGATGAGTTATTCCCCTGTTCTCCCTGGGATGTCTCTTCAGTGGCAGTGCCCACCACCTCTGGTCCCTTCAAAATCACTGAGTGCATTTCAGCTGGAATGGTCCAATGTGTCTTTTATAACAAGGGCATTGGCCTCTCCTCTTTGAAACCCTCAGGCCTTAACTCTGAAGCCCCACCACCAAGCGAGTAACAGAAGAAGTCTGTTGCTTCTGAGATACCTATTAGACAATTCTTCTTGGTTCAGATACATTTAGCTTGGTAATGGAACCACATTTATTTATGATAATCAATCATTTCCACTTCCTAGATTCCCATTGGGCTTTCTGTGGCTAAGAACAAAAGCTTGGAGGCAATTTGTATCCTGGTGAAAGTTTGTTGTCTTTACTGGACCTTTCATATGTAATTGGGTTATTCAAGCCTCCACCCTCTCCTTTCCCAAAGTGTAGAATGCTTTCCTTATATCTAGATAGATAAATAGATAGATAGATAGATAGATAAAACCATTGACATTTCAACATTTTTATCTTTTTTCCCTAAATACCTTCAGTTTTGTTCATATCTAAAGGGATATGCACACAGTAAATATGTCAGCTATTGCTACTGTTTATTTAAACTTGTTAAGAGTTTTCCACAGAAAGGTCACTATTATTTAACAGTACTGACAATGACTTGAGTATGGGTGGCATGCCATTGACTCTAAAGATAACCTAGGACTAAAAGGGATGTGTAAACTAATGGGTGAGAGATTGCAGATACAAAAAGATTGTGGGCCACAACTGTTGTCTACCTCCAACAAGAGGATTCCTGACTAATATAAAGACATCTTCTGGAAGGGACAGCTAGGTGGCACAGTGGATGGAGTACCAGTCTTGAAGTCAGGAGAACCTGAGTTCAAATCCGGCCTCAGACATGTAATAATTGCCTAGCTGTGTGACCTTGGGCAAGTCACTCTTTTTTTTAGTTTAGCTTTTTTTGCAAAGCAATGAGGTTAAGTGACTTGCCCAAGGTCACACTGCTATGTAATTATTACGTGTCTGAGGCCAGATTTGAACTCAGGTACTCCTGACTCCAGGGCTGGTGCTCCATCCACTGTGCCACCTACCTGCCCCTGGCAAGTCACTTTTAACCATATTGCCTTAAAAAATAATATTAAGACATCCTCTGGGATTCAAAAACACAACTTCACTCTCATTTCTTTATAGTTGGGGGGCCAAGTCCAAGTTTTGACACTGGGAGGGGTCATTGAAATACATCAGTTCTGGAATTCAACCCTTCCTTTCCCATGCAATAGTTTGGTGTGAGCCTGGCTCATAAGGGGATCTGAGAGGAGACATTTTTTTTCTGGTCATATAAAAGTGCCAGCTGATCATTGTGTGTCCCCAGACAGGAGATTTATTTAACTTTGCTTTAGTGGGGCACTATAAATGTTATCATATTCCTGGCTATAAAGTTTTGCAGTTCCTTTAAAGAAAAAAAAACTAGGTTTTTAATTCAGTTCACTGACTGCTGGCTACAGCAAATTCCTGAATTGATCATGTGTGATGGATGAGAAGAGGTATCTCTTCTAATCAGCCAGGCTTAATCTGAGTGAGCAACCTTTTGACTTGAATTTCTTTTCCTTTATTTCCTTCTACCCCCAGAGCCTCACCTGACTATAAACCCTTCAATTCATGGGGCACGTGGGAAAAAAATCACAGCTCTAGACTGGAAGGGACCCCAAAGACCACTGGATCCAAACGTCTTTTTACAGTTGAGTAAATGGAGGCCCAGAAAAGTCTACTACTTGCCCAAGGTCACAAAGGTAAAAAAAATCACAAATCAGGATTTGAACACATATCTTCTAGCTAAAAGTCAGTATTTTTACCTCTGTCCCTCCCTACTTTCCACCTATGCCAAACTGCTTCCTCAAACCAAGAATATTTTCTTATAAAACATTCTGAATCTTTAGATGTTTTCATTGAATCCTACAATTTTTTTTCTCCTTCAGTTTCTCCCAACATCCTCTTTAAGACTTGAAGTCATAGAAAGGTAGATTTTCAGAAAAGTATTTATTAATCACCTACTGTGTTCCAACACTGTTGTTGAGCACTTTACATCCATACAAACATACATACATATATATGTATGACTGGGACCATGAGTTAAGCTTCCCTCATGGTTTCAATGAGTCTTCCTTTTTCTTTTTTTATTTATTTAAGGCAATAGGGTTAAGTGACTTGCCCAAGGTCACACAGCTGGGCAATTATTATGTGTCTGAGGCTGGATTTGAACTCAGGTCCTCCTGACTCCAGGGTTAGTGCTCTATCCACTGTCTAGCTGCCCCTAGTGTTCCTTTTTCCGAAAAACCATATCAGCAAGAGTTGCAAAATTTCCACATTCCCAAGGTCATTGACCCCATATATGAAAGGATACAGAATTATCTCTCTTTGATAGGGTAAAACCGAATCTGAATAATTAAGCAAATGGGGTTTGAAAATGCTTGTAATAATTGGCTAGATACTTGGGGAAAGATTATGAACCTCGCTATCTGGCCAATAGGTTGGGACTATGTTAGGGACTAAGATAAGAGGGGCTCGCTTGCCTCTCACCTTATATTCCTCCTAGAGCTGTAACTCATGTTATGGAGGTTGTGCCCTCTTCTTGAGGAACAAATAAACTCTTTTTTGTCCTATGGTCTGGGTCTTCTGGTTGTTTAAGAAGAACCAATGCTGTAATACATGGTTCTGATCCCACATTTGAACCTCACAACAACCCTGGGACATAGATTATTATTATGTTATTTCTCCATTTTACAGTTGAGGAAACTGAGGCAGGCAGAGGTTAAGTGACTTGTTCAGGGTCATGTAGCTAATAAGTGTCTGAGGCCATTCAGAAATCATACCATATCTATCTATAGACAGATGTAGATACAGATAGATAAAAAAGAAGAGTCAAAGTAGCTTTATATATTAAGAAAACAATGAGTGAGGCTGATGACTTTGTGTAACTTTGCCCTGCTTAACCCAAATTCACATGCAAGTCAAGATATCACCTTTTGATGTCATTGGTCCTCTTCAAAATGAAAAATGAGCAACAATAATAAAAATGACAATTCTACTGAAGTTGATTTACTTATTCAGTACCAATCAAACTGCCAAAGAATTATCTTACAGCGCCAGCAAAAATAGGAAAAGAAAAAACTTCATCTGGAAGAACAAAAGGTCAAGAACATCAAGGGAATCAATGAAAAGAAAATGTGAAGGAAGGTGAATACCACATCTCAAATTGTATTACAAAGAGATAATCATCAAAACAATCTGCTATTGGCTAAGAAATAGAGAGCAAATACGTGGAATAGATTAGGTTCACAATGGAAGGTAATAAATGAGCATAGCAATCTAGTGTTCAACAAAACTAAAGATGCAAGTTTTGGGGACAAGAACTCATCTGACAAAAACTGCTGGGAAAACTGAAAAGCAGTTTGTTAGAAACTAGGTTATACCAAGATAAGGCCCAAATGAGTACATGATTTAGACAAAACAGATAATATCATAAGCAAATTAGTGGAACATGGAAAATTTTTATTTATTTTATCGGTGGATAAGGGAAGAATATGTGACCAAGTAAGAGATAATATTATTGGAGGTAAAATGCATTTGATTAGAATAAATGAAAAAGATTTTGCACAAACAATGCCAATGCAGCCAAGATTAGAAGGAAAGCAGGAAACTGGAGGAGAGGGTAGAAATTTTACAGCAAGTTTCTCTGATTAAAAGACTCCTTTGGGGCAGCTAGGTGGTGTAGTGGATAGAGCACTGGCCCTGGAGTCAGGAGTACCTGAGTTCAAATCCGGCCTCAGACACTTAATAATTACCTAGCTGTGTGACCTTGGGCAAGCCACTTAACCCCGTTTGCCTTTCAAAAACCTTTAAGAAGACTCCGTTATCAAAGATATAAGCATTGGAGTCAAATTTATAACATTAAAAGTAATTCCCCAATGGAAACAGGCAGTTTTCAGCAGAAGAAATCAAAGTTATCATTATATTTTTAAAAATACTCTAAATAACTATTGATCAGAGCAATGTTAAAACAACTCTGAGGTATCATCTCACACCTAGCAAATTAGTTAATATGAAAAGAAAATGACAAATGTGGGAGATGTGGAAAAATTGAGTCACTAATCCATTGCTGGTGGAGTTCTAAACTGACCCAGTCATTCTAAAGAACAATTTGGAACTATGTATGCTCAAAGGGCTATAAAACTGATCATGCCTTTTAACCCAGAAAAAGCCTCTACTAATTCTGTATACCAAAGAGATCAAAAAATAGAAAGGACATAGAGATAGAGATAGAGAGAGAGAGAGAGAGAGAGAGAGAGAGAGAGAGAGAGAGAGAGATATTGCAGCTCTTTTTTGTGATATCAAAGAATTGGAAACTGAGTGAATGCCCGCATCAACCAGGAATGACTAAACAAGTTTTGATATATGATTATGACAGAAGACTATTATAATACTATCGTGTTATAAAAAATAATAAGTAGCTTAATTTCAGAAAAACCTGGAAAGTCTTACATCAACTGATACAGAGCAAAGTGAACAGAACCAGGAGAACACTGTACACAGTTATAGCAATATTGTACAATAAAAACCTATGAATGACAACTATTTTCCAACAATGATCCAAGACAATTCTGGAGGACTTATAATGAAAACTGCTATTCAGCCCCAGTGATGGAGTCTGAATACATATTGAAGCATACTTTTTTTTATCTTCTTTATTTTTCTTGGAGTTTTGTAATCTATGTTTTCTTTTGCAACAGGGTAATATGAACTTGTTTTTGCATGATTTCACAAGTATAATCTATATCAAATTGTTTGCCTTCTCAAGGCAGAGAAAGAGGGAGAGAATTTGAATCTCAAAATTAAAAAAAAAAGGATGTTAAAAATTTCTATGTAATTGAGAAAAATTAAAATAAGACGCTTTTTATAAAAAACATAAACTTGTTGAGAGTTGGCATGTTTTCCTTTCTGCTTGGAATTCAAATAGCATATATATATATATATGTATATATACATATATATGTGTGTGTGTGTATATATATGAAGAGAGAGAGAGAGAGAGAGAGAGAGAGAGAGAGAGAGAGAGAGAAGAGCGCACCTGGAAGAGTACATAAATAATTATTCTTTTCCTTCTTCCACCCAACATCTAGCCCTAAATCTGGCATGTAACTAGTCAGTCAGGAAACAAATATCAAACAATTCTTATGTGCCAACAAAGGTGGTTAAGCAACTGAAGATCCAAAAATGGAAGGACTGACTAAGTACATCTTGGATATTTGTTCTTAATCTTAAATCTCAACTCAAATCAGGATTACAATAATAATAGTTCTCATTTCTTTAGCACTGATATTTGTAAAGAACTTTACCTAGACAATGCCATTTGATCATAAAGTTCCCAAGATCATAGATTTGGAGCTAGAGGGGCCCTTAGGGATAATCTAGTTTAATCCTTTTATTTTATAGAAAAGAAGCTGAGGTTGAGGGACAGACAGGCAATGACTTGTCCAGAGCACAGAAGCAATATGTATTAAAGATGACATTTGAACCTAAGACTTCTGATTACAAATTTAGCTTTTTATTTTTTAAACCAAGAAAGATACAATGGCAAAAAATGGAAGACAATAATATTTTGGTGAGATCAATGAGTAGGAGAGTAGGAGAGTTCTTCCTTCTCCAGGGTTCGTTAGACACAAAGTACCTTCTAGCTAAAAGATTCACATGCTTGCTGGACACTAGACTCTAGAACAACTCATGGCCACCTTCACTCCTTGACAATGGTCAGGAGGAATTGGGAACCACACTGAGGTGGGGTGGGGGATGGGAGGGAAGCAAGAATTTTTGCCTGAGGAACACTAAGTCTTCTTAAATAATAGAAAACCATTTATGCCCTGGTCATCAGAGATCATAGACTAGCATTGTGAAGACAGCATTTTGTTACTGTTCAGTCTTTTTCAGTTGTGTCTGACTCTTTGTGACCCTATTTGTAGTTTTCTTGGCAAAGATCCTGGAGAAATTTGCCATTTCCTGCTCCACTTCATTTGAAACTGAGGTAAATAGGGTCAAGTGATTCACCCAAAGTTACACAGTTTAGTAAATGTCAATGGTCAGATCTGAACTAAGGTCTTCCTGACTCCAGACCTGGTGCTCTATCCACAGAAAGAGGGATTAAAGACAACCTAATCCAACATCCTCATTTGGCAATGGAAAAATCTAAGTCTCAGAGAAGTACAAAGACTTGTTCATGGTACTAAACAGCAGAACTGATACTCCAACCCAGATCCTCTGGGAAATTTTTGCACAATGCATATCAAGTTTATTCTTATGTATAAATTTTATCAGTTGGTTATGGTACATATAAAAGGAAAAAGTAAATTAACTCCATGTGATTACAATGATGAAGGAGCTTGTCTCTAGAGAAGGTGGAGAACTATGGGTGCGGAACACTGAAAATAATCTCAGACTTAATTGGAGGCAGTATGGTATCATGGAAAGGGTAAGAGATTTGGTCAACCAAACTCACTAGACACAGTTTTCTCCTCTGTAAAATGGACAGGAGAAGGAATGGCAAACAACTCCAGTATCTTTGCCAAAAAAATCCCAAATGGGGTCACAGAATCAGACACAACTGAAAAAGACTGAACAACCACCAAATGCTCTCTGACTCAGTCAAAAAGGAGATTAGTGATTTGGAGAAATAGAGGCAAAGAACATTCCAGGTATGAGAAAGATCCTCCAAGATGCTTGTTGCTGGGTGTGATACCCTCCTCACCACCTCCCAGAGGGTCCTCATTCCACTTATCATGACTTCAAAAGCACAAGACAGCCTTAGTACCCCACAGCAATTCTCCCCAGTCAGTGTAATGAAAAACTTAATTGAATAAATCATTCCACATAAATAGATTTATATGAGTTTCCCTTTTGGTGGAAGGTGGGGCAAGAAAGGGGGAGAGCTCCATGATTTATCACTTTGAATGTAATAACAGCTTACCCAAAGCACCCAGCAGGTGGGTCTGAGCAGGTCAGAGCTTGCTACAAGGAAGCTGTGGATTCATTAAGAGAAGACCTGGAGCCCAGGGGTTTTTAATGACCTGCAAGATGGGAGTTAGAAGATGACACCAGCGGTATTAAGACCTTCTATTTAAAAAGAGACTCTTGGATTCAGTTTGTGGATGATATGAGGCAGGCCTTGTCCAGATGCAAGATGGTCAACCATTAGGGCAAATTGTGAGCTCACCTAAAGCAATGAAATGAATCATATTGGACTTGAAGTCAGGACTCCAATGTTCAAATCCTTCATTGGCTACTTACTCCTTTTGTGACCTTGGACAAATTACTTCAGTTCTCTAGACCTGACCTCAAAAAAAAGGTTAATCTAATTAGTTTACATTTCAAATATGAATAGTGCTGGGAATCCCAGACCCTGAATGACTCAATTCCCTCTTCTTTAAAATGAGGAGTTGGACTCCATACCTTTAAGGTTCCTTCCACTTCTAAACTGTGATGCAAAGCAGAGTTGTAATGATGAAAGATGATCTGATGACTTTTAACAGCTAGAATATAGATGTGTGTATGTATGAAGGGGAAGAGGGAGAGAGAGAAACAGAGACAGAGACAGAGAGAGAGAGAGACAGACAGACAGACAGACAGAGACAGAGAGAGACAGAGAGAAAAGGGATAGAGAGGAGAGATGGGAGGGAAACAGAGATAGACAGAGAAAGACAGAGGGAAAGAAGAGAGGAGGGAGAAAGAGAGACAAAGAGACAGAGACATTAAGGTTTACAAAGCACTTTAGAAACCTTAATTCTCTTGATTCTCACAACCCTCAGAGGTTGCTGCTCTTATGATCCCCATTTTACAGATGAGGAAACTGAGGGAAACAAAGGTTAAATGATTTAATCAAAAACCATCTATTAGTCCAGTAAGTGCATAGAGCAAGATTCACACTCAAGTCTTCCTGCCTCCAGGTTCTCTGCTCTATCCACAGAAGTACCCAACTGCCTTTTAGGGGAGGGCCCAGGGTAAAAAGAGGAGACCATACTTCCCCTAATGAAGTTACATGAAATCAGGGTGATGTTGGATGTCTTTTCAAGTAGGTCACAAGGACCAATGGTGAATATACAGAACTAAGGTTAGCCTTAGGGTCATGCAGTACTTTGGGAAGAGCTTTTCCAGCTCTGGCTAAGTCTGGTGTAATTAGACAGCAAGTTGAATCCAGGGCTAAGCAGGTGAAGGGGAATAGAATGAACCACTTTTGGGAAATTCTCCGATGCCACATCTCCAAGCTTCCAATGGTGGTTTCAACTTCCACAACATTGCTAACATCTGTTCCTCTCTGCTCACCCAGGATGACCATCATCACCACTCAGGTGGTTGATTGCCTTGGGACCAGATAAGAATGTCCAGTCATTTGAAGAGGAAGGGAAGAGAGAGATCACATCCAAGGAAATCAGGAAGGGCTTCCTGGAGGAGATGACTAAGCCCTAAGCAAACTAGGATTCTGAGAGGTGAACTTCAGGGGGATGGAGAAGGTCACTCCAATCATGAAGAACAGTCTGGGCAAAGAAAGAAATGTGGGAAGAATGGAATATGGAATTCAGAGAACACCAGAGCCCAAATGACTAAAATGCAGATTATTTGGAGGGGAATAATGTGATAGAAGCCAGGGAATGAGCCTCTCTGCCAAATTCTCTAACATTGCCCCCAAATCCCCAAGCATCTCTTGCTCTCTGCCTCTGAGGGTGATGCATTTGAAACCTAGACTGTGAGGAAAGTAGATTCTAGCTGCATGGGAACAATTTAACAGTAATCCAATGCATGAAAATTTGACCTCACCAAAACAGACCTGCAGGGGAGGGCAGAACAGAACCAACTTGCCCAGCAATGCAGTAAATACATATATGTATAAGGGGTATAAATGTATATTTATATGCATGTATATAAGATAAACTATATATTATATACATGCAAACACAATACCTAAAATGTATTATATGTATGTGACTCTGAAGGTCTCTCTTAAGAACTTTGGAATTGATTGTGCAGCATGGAAGACCAGGCCTGGCAGAGAACACCCAGCATGATATGCCCTCATCAGAGAGGGTGATGCGCTCTATGAGGAAGGCAGAATGGCAGCAGCTCAAAGAAAATAAGAAAATATGACCTAGGTAAGTTTCAATAAACACCCAGATGTTCACATGGACTATTTGTGCCTGACCTGTGGTAGAGCATTTGAAGCTTGCATTGGTCTGATCAGCCACAATCGGACACAGTGTAATTCGTCTCTAACTTAGTGATGTCATTTTGGTCCTCTTTGAGAACAAAGGGCAGAACTAACTAATCAACCAATATATTTTTACATATAAATACTATATACATATATATATATATTATCTGTGGGTATAATATATACAATGCAAATAACATATGATATATGTGCATTTGCATCTTATATTTAGTATATTGTATGTGTATGATATGTTATGCATGTATTATATTAATAATGTGTCTAATATATTATATTAAGAATGTATGTATTATATATCGCATGCATATATTAGATGATATATGTACATATATTATATATGTACATATATGTGGTACAGTGCATAGAGCACTGGACATGGAATCATCATATTATAAATATAATGCATATAAAATATACAGGCATATAAATATTATATATACAATATATTATATGTAGATTTAATATTACATATTATATATACAATGCATATAATATGTTATATATACATAATATGTTATATGTGCATGCAAACAATATATGCACATATAATCGGTCCTATAGACACACATGCATGCTTTATGTACAAACATATATTCTATGCAATGCATGTATGATATACACATGAATGTATATTATCCATATAAACATATAATATATACATGCATGGATATATTATACACAAATACATATAATATATTACAACACATATACAAACATATGTGTGTGTGTGTTTTGTTGGGATTTTTTTTGCTTTCAAAAAAACCCCAAAACTTTTACACTACAAGGTTACTTTAAATAGCAAGCTCTCCCACTTAAAATATGACTCTGTTTCTACGAGGATTGAAAACAAGTGAACCGTAAACCAGAATGAATCATGGTAATTTGCTGCAACCCAAACTCAACCAGACCGGGTATGATTTTTTTTTTATCTTTTACTGAACCACAACGATTTAAAAAAAAAAATCCCAGTGAGCCAATTCGAACTGGAACTAATAAATCTATATGTTTTCAAAAACTATCGAACCACAGAAAAACAAATCCAAATAGTCTTTGAAATGAACCTGAAATGAACTGATATTTCATTCTACACGAGTCCTTGATTTACACACTGCAGGGTCTGAAATTGACTTACCCAATTTTCCAGGAACGTTGTCTATCGAATAAAGGGAGGACTGCTCCTACCCTGGGTCAAGGTTAACACGTGCCCTACCAATATTTGAGATTCTGACATTCAAGAGAATTGGGTTTGTGGGGTTGTTATGTGGTAAGAGAGTTAGCCTTGCATCTAGTTGGACCCAGAGGGCAAAACTAGGGGCAGAGGGGAAAGCGGCAAAGAAACAGGTTAGACTTATTATTGGGGGGAAATTAGAGTTTTCCTAAAATGGAGAGAACTACTCAAAAGATAATGCATTTCCCCATCACTGAAGGTCTTGGAAGGAAAGTTGGAAGCCCATTTGACAATGACATTGTTGGGGACACCTGTTCCCAGAGAGCTTCTGAGACCTCTTCTGAGAATCTCTAGCAAAATGACACTTAGTATTACTTATTAAAGCTAATGCCTACAGTTCTAATGATATTCTTCAACTGACCTATATCTGAATTTAATTCTGAAGCAGGAAATCATGAATTTGTTGGGTTGTTAGGCTTTCCTAGTCTACTTTGTGACTTACTAAACCCACACACACCCAGAAGAGTTTGTTTTTCAAGTCTTCTCCAGTTTCTAAGACAGGAAGAATAAATGATGATCTATTATACATCTGTCACTGAGGGACTTTCCTACTGTCCCAAACATTCTTCAGAAATCACTTAGAACATGGGGGCAGCTAGGTGGTGCAGTGGATAGAGCACCAGCCCTGGAGTCAAGAGTACCTGAGTTCAAATCCAGGGGCAGACACTTCATAATTACGTAGCTGCATAGCCTTGGGCAAGGCACTTAACCCCATTGCCTTGCAAAAAGAAAAAGAAAAAAGGAAAGAAATCACTTAGAATAATCAAATTTTAGAGATGCAAGATCCTCAGAGTCCAAGAGGTCCCAATATTGTTTGTGTCCTGGCAGTGTGGTGAAGCCTGCAGCCCTTGCTGCATACCAAGGGCTTTACTTAGCAGCAACACTGTTTAGCCTTCCAACTCAATCCATGGAAGATGCCATATCTTGTCCTCCTCTGCTGGACTCTTTTATTTGAGGTGTCTTCATGGTATCCAGTCATGACCCACCAGCCCCTTCCCTGAAAAGGGCAATGTCCTGCCAAGGTGGGAAGTGAGCTAAGGAGTTCTTCCTAAGAATTCTGGTACAGGTGGTGCTATTTAGGTATTCCTAAATCTGGAAAAGCAGCTGGGATTTCAGGTCTTGTTTTTATTATTACTTTTGTTATGCTAATGGGGAAAAGTCTAAAATAAATAAAGTTATTAACAAGAATAGGTCAGATATGGATGAATGGAGAGAAAGGGATGGTGGGGGTGGGGCTAATAATAAATTCCCCTTTACTTTAGATTTCTCTCCCTGGCTTTAAAAGGGAAAGTGTGATGGAGGTAGGGGGAGGAGAGTCTCTTCAATAATCTACCTCTTGTGAAATCAGCTCTCCAAACTGTAAAATGTGTTTTCCTTCCAGAGCTGTGTTGTCTTTGTATAAACCCTCACCAAACAAGCCCTGAGATAGAAGTACCGAATCATCAAATGTTAGAGCTGGAAGGGATATTAGAGGTAATTTGGCTCTGTTCTCTCATTTTGCACTCCTGAGGCATCATGGCTTAGTAACAGGCTAGAGGTGGGCAGAGCAGCCTATAAACTTAGGGTTCCATCCATAGCTCCTAGGAAAGGAGCAGGCACTTAAGCCAATTTTGCCCTGCTTCCTTTGGTTGATATCTCCTGCTCAGATCCACCAATCAAACAGCATTAAACCTCAGCAGAGTCATTAGGGAGAGAGCCAGAGAAGTGAATGACAGGTGTGGCTCCAGAAAACCTGATGGCTCTTGGCTCTGGTAGGGAATGAATGGGAATTTTTTCCTAATCTGCCTTCCTTGTATTCCTGATAGAAAGGAAATTTCTAAGGAGGGACACCTGAAATCTGGGAAACAACCCAGAGGTCATTTTGCTTGGAACCCAGAGAGGATAGAGAAGAAGAATAATAGGAAGTAGGACTAGAAAGAGAGCCTTCAATGACATGTTGAGGAATTATATTTACATCTAGAGGCCATGAAGAGCCAGCCACTGACGGTGCTTGAGCAAGATACCTGGTTCCACCTATGCTTTAGCAAGATAATTTTGACTGCTCTAGAGGTTGAAGAGAAAAGGGAAGAATAGCTATAAGATTTTTGCAATAATCTAACCAAAAGATGGCAGGTAGGTGGCACCATAGAGGATAGAGTCAATAAGACTCATCTTCTGGAGTTCAAATCTTGCCTCAGACACTTACTAGCTGAGTAACCCTGGGCAAGTTACATAACTTTGTCTTAGTTTTCTCATCAGTAAGAATGAACTGAAGAAAGAAATGGCAAACTACTCCATTATCTTTATGAAGAATACCCCAATAGGATCACCAAAAGTCAAACATGCTTGAAACTTCTAAACAACATCAGGCAAAAAACATCATAGCCTTAGAGTTTAACTCTAACCCTTTTCTTTTATAGATAAAGAAATGAAGATAAGGAGAAGTTAAGTGACTGGTCCAGGATCACACCACAAGTCAGTGTCTGAGGAAGGGTTTGAATCCAGGGTCTTCCTGACTAGGAGAAGTATTTTGTGAATTATGCTGTTTCTTATATGATGAAGGACTGATCTAAGTTAACCATGTAAATAGAAAAAGGGGGACAGGATTGAGGGGAAATGGTGGTGTTTGAATTGAAAGGATATGAGGTGATGAGAAAGAAGAGTAAAAGAGTAAAAAGAATGACTCAAAATTATCAGACCTTTTGTGTAAATAAAAATGGTGTCAGTAGAAATGGGGAAGGTTGAAGGGGAAGGGGTTGATGGGGCTTAGGGGGAAAAAGATGGAGTACCATTTGGGATATATATTGAGTCTGGAACACCAATTTGATAAACAAGACTTGAACATTATACAATTGGTAATGTAGGTTGGAAATTCCAAAGAGAATTTGGGACTAGGTGTGAGGATATGGTAGTAGGACATATCTTTAAAATCATGAGAATAAATTATATAAAAATGGAGAAAGTGATAGAAAAAAGGGAAGTGGAACCAGAACAAGACATCTGAGAGATGCCCATGTTCAGGAAGTGAGATGTGGATGATGTTATAGGCAGCCTACTCACAGGAAGTCTGAAAGCCTTGTGGGACAGAGAAGTAGAGAAGGAAGGAGAGATGGGTGAAGGGGGAAAAGGCAAGACAAAGGAAGTTAGGCTGGCTGAGATTTTAAAAAACTGTTATTGAGGCAGAACTACTGCCTCCCTAGGAGAAAGAGACTTCTATCCTGCCCTGCAATAAAGAAATGTACCTTGTTTAGATGATATGTGATAGAAAGAATTCCATGCCCCACACTCATCTTGGTGAGAGGAGAACAAGTATGTGATTACCCAGTCCTAGCCAGGTTCCTAATTCTCACAAAGTTGGAACTCCATTCTCCTTGAGGTCTCAAGCGGGGCATTCCAGATCCATCCATGAGCAGGCCACCCAGTCGTATACGCCAAGGACTGTATGTTACCCCAACCCCACCCAGGGAGATTGGGAGGAGCAGTCAGTAGTCTGGAGAGTGTAGGATTATTAAAAACAACAACAGAAACAATACTACAGTCTAAGAGGCCAAGAGGAAGAGATGGTCAATGAAGGAAGAAAGGCTTCAGAAAGGTCAAGGAAGAGGAGGGCTGAGGATAGGTGGGGAAATCCGGCAACTTCGGGATCATGTGGAACATTCAAGACAACTGAAGTGAGCAGTGGAACTGCAAGCCAGATTGCAAAGGGGTTTATTTTGAAAATAATCCACTATTTAATTGAATTTAACTGCTTTGTTTGCTCAGCTTGGTTTCCATGCACAGATACAGCCATCGACTTCAGGAAGGTAGTTAAGAACAGAAGGTTTTCCCAAAGGAGAGTGTGGATTCTCCTTCCATGGAGGTCTCTAGAAAAAGGATTGACTCCTTTGCATCTGGAAGGGCTCTGGGAAAAAAAAGTAGGCTAGATTAAGTGTTAGGAATCTTTAAAACATGTCTCAGACCCCCTTTCCTTCTGGGTGTCTGGCTTGGGGAGCCATCATAAGTACAACCCTTTTATAAGGAGGGTGGTATAAAAAATTGAGGCAGTAATCAAGCAAGACTGGCAACATCTCTCAGAAAAACCAGAAAGGGGGCAGCAAAACAACAACACCACCCATGCCAGGATAATGTAAGACCACCAAAGATGGAGACTGACTACCCAAGGGGAGGAAATGCACTACTCCAGATGTCAGCACCCTGGGGCAAAGCCACATTGGCCCCTCCCTGGGGGGGCATAACTCCATTCCTGACAAAGCAAATTAGACTGCCTGCTACTTCTGGTACATATTTGGGAATGGGAGGGTGATTGCCTACAATTGAATCAGATAATCTCTCAGCGCCTCTTCTAACCCTGTGCTTTCTGCCCTATACTCCAATCGTTGCCTCAATATCTAAGAAAGGGACAAATACAAGGAGGTAGGAACTTTGTGTACTTAAATCATAAAGGATGTTGTTATTAGCTTTCATTGAGATGCTAAAGTCCTAGGGAAAGAACAAGGATTGCATTTTACAACCTTATAAAACCTTACCAACATATAAGGAGACTGTTCTAGGAATGACTGGAACCAAGCAGTAGCATGAGAGTTAATGACCAGTTTCCATTTCCATCATAAACCCCAATTTTCAAAGGTTTACAACTCAGATCACTCAATTTTGCCTTGATTTTAGCTTCAAGAATTTTTTCAAGTCTCTCCCTAAAAAACTAAGATGGACACATTTCTTGACACATTTATTCATCGATTCAATTGTATTTAATTCAAAACTCATTTACTAAACCCCAACTATGTGCAAAGATCAATGCTAGACAATGGGGATAAAAAGAAATGAAACCATTGCTGCTCTCGAGGGGCTTGCCTCCTGTTGGAGAAAAAACAATACCTACACAGATAAGTAAATTCAAGACTTATCTAAGTCCAAAGTAATTTTGGGAAGAGTATGAAGAATTGAGGACATTGAGGCAAGGAGGTAGTGCAACGCAGAGTTGAGGATGGAAAGCATTGCAGGCATCAATGAAGAGTGGATGAAAAAGCACAGATGCAGAGCATCATAGATCACAGATACAGAGAGCATCATCGCATCACAGCATCATAGAGGTAGAGTTGGAAGGGACATCGACATGCTTTCCTTTTACAGTTGAGGAAACTGAGGCCCAGCTAAGTTAAGTGACTTCTCCCAGGTCATACATGCATAAGTATCCAAGGCAATAGGGAACTACTGAAGGCTCCTCAGGGAGGAAATGACAGGTCAGACTGGTACTTTAGGATCATCAGTTTAGCAGGTATGTGAAAGATGGGAGAGGTTTGAGTAAGCAAGAGTCCAAGTGTCCAAGTGATACACTGTGAGGAGAGAGAAGAGGAATTCTGTCACATAAATTGGATTTGTAAAGTCAACTGTCTGAGTGCCTACTAGGGGCTAGACACTACTAAATAGTTAGGATGAGAAAAAAGACAGAAATAATTTCTGCCCTCAGGAAGCTTACAGTCTAGCAGAGGAGACAACTTTCAAACAACCATGTAAAATAAGCTACACACAGGATAAATCAGAG
This sequence comes from Macrotis lagotis, assembly GCF_037893015.1. Taxonomy (NCBI): domain Eukaryota; kingdom Metazoa; phylum Chordata; class Mammalia; order Peramelemorphia; family Peramelidae; genus Macrotis; species Macrotis lagotis. The sequence continues at coordinate 250,603,356 of NC_133662.1, read as the reverse complement.
TTGGTCTCAGAGGGAAAGCATTGAAATTAAGGGGGAAAGAGAAGGACAGTCTGTAGAAGATGGGATTTGAGCTGAGTAGGAGAAAAATGCAAGGAGAGTGAGATTTCTAAGTCTGAGGTGCAGCTAGTGAAAATGCACTGAGATTGTCTTATGCAAGGAAGAACTCGGAGACTATTGTCACATTTGGTATCACTGAGTCAGGAGCAGAATGGAAGAAGTCTAGGAAGAGAAGAAGGATCCAAATTATGAAGGACTTTGAAAGACAGGATTTTATATTTGATCCTACAGGCATCTATTAAATAGAGGAGTGACATGGTCAGACTTGTGCTTTAGAAAAATCATTTTGGCAGGTGAGTGAAGGATATGCTGAAGTGGGAAGATGTGAGAAATAAAAACCGACCAGCTGGCCATCAAAACATAGGAGATGCACCAGGAGGATTGCAGTGTCCAAGGAGAAAAAGAATCATGTTAGAGATAGAAAGGTAAAATCAACAGGACTTGGCCATAAATTAGATGTGAGGAAGTGGAATGATGAAAAAAGATTGAGAAGTAAAGGATAGGAGCCTGGCTGCCTGAGAAAATGGTGGTACCCTCAACAATAATACAGGGGTTAAGATTTAAGGGGAAAGAAAATGAAGTTAGTTTTGGATTTGTTGATTTTAAGATATCTACAAAACATACATTTCAAGATATCCAATAGGCAGAGATGCCCTCATGGAGGTGAGAAGAGATGCTTAAATGTTGCTGTTGAGTCAATTCAGTTGTATCTGACTCCTCATGATCCCAGTGGGGTTTTCTTTGCAAAGATGTTGGAGTAGTTCACCATTTACTTCTCTAATTCATTTTACAGATGAGGAAACTGAGGCTAGCAGGATGAAATGACTTGCCCAGCATCACACAGTTAATAAAATGTCTGAAGTCAGATCGGAACTCAAAGATGAAGTCTTCCATCAAAACCCATTGTTCTATCCTCTGTATCATTTACCTGCCCCCTACAAACATACAGTTCAAAATATCCAATAAGCAGCTGGAGAAGCCAGAAACGAGGTCAAAATCATCAACATCAATCTGATAATTGAATCCATGGGAGTTAAAGAAATCACCAAGGGAAATTGTAGAGAGTGATGGTGTCAAACTCAAATAGAAAGGGATCCCTGCTTGAGATATATTGACTTAGAAAATCTCAAATGAAAAAATCTTTATGTAGTATTAAATTTTTATTTGTTTTCAAACATTTAACAGTTGTATCTTCATTTGGTTCAGTTCACACTTGAGAGATTTGCCATAGACTTGTAACTTGAGGGTCATGAGTTTGGATAGACAGAGAAGAGAGTCCAGGGCAGAACTTTGTGGGATGGGGTGCACATACATAATGGACATAAACTGACAGAAGTGAAGAAAGGAGAGGGAGAAATCATAAGAGGTATAGGAAAAGAGAGCAGTGCCATGGAAACCCAGAGAGATGAGTATCATGAAAAGAAGACAATCAATAGTGTCAAAAAACTACAGGTAAATCAATAAGATGGGAGTTCAGAAAAGGCTATGAGATTTGGTCATTAGGAGACGGGAGTTTGTAGAGATTCATCAAGATTTGGTAACTGAACTGACATAGGGGATGAATGGGGGTGAAGAGTGGAGGTTGCAGACCTAAACAGCTAGAAAATGTCATACCCTTAACAGTCACAGAAAGTTAGAAGAAGAGTGATTAGAGCTCTAGTCCTGCAGTCAGGAAGACCTGAGTTCAAATCCAGTCTCAGACATTTACCAGCTCTGTGATCCTGGGCAAATCATTTAACTTCTGTTTGTTTTAGAGGCAGCTAAATGACTCAATGGATTGAGTGCTGGGGCCAGAATTAGTAAGAATGGATCTTAAATCTAGCCTCAGACTCTTATTAGCTGCATGACCCTGGACAAGTCACTTAACTTCTCTGGTTTAATTCACCAGAGAAAGAAATGGCAAACCACTCACTCCAGTATTTTTGGCAGGAAAATAATGTGATCATTAAGAGTTAGGCATGAGGGACAGCTAGGTGGCGTAGTGGATAAAGCACCGGCCCTGGAGTCAGGAGGACCTGGGTTCAAATCCGGTCTCAGACACTTAATAATGACCTAGCTGTGTGGCCTTGGGCAAGCCACTTAACCCCGTTTGCCTTGCAAAAAAAAAAAAAACCTAAAAAAAAGAGTTAGGCATGACTCAATTATTGAACAATAAGAAAAATGAATTGCATGTTGAGTTTAAGATGCCTATGGGGTATCCAGATGGAAATATCCAGCAGACAGCTGGGAATGACAAACTCTGGCTCCAAAAGAGATAAGGTCTGAATTTGTAGATATGGATGTCGTCTGCATCTAGATGACTATTGGATGAGATCACCAATCCATCAACAAACTTTAAGGTGCTAAGCTCTGAAATTGGAGTGAAAGAACAAAAGTGAGATAATATCCCCCGAAAGCCAGAGTACAGAGGAGAGGACCCAGGACATCTACCTGGACCACATGGGCTCATAGTGGGTAGCTCATGAACAATGACCCTAAAAAGAAGACAGAAGAGAATCAGCCAGGCGAGTAAGGAAGAAATAGGAGAGAACAATGCCATGGCAACCCAGAAAAAGAAAATACCAAGGGAGAGGGGTCACCCCCAGTGTCAGATGCTGCAGAGAGATAGACGATAATGGAGACTAAAGAAAAAGTCATGGGACTCTGTGATAGAGGGAGCCTTGGATGGAGGAAGCAGCTTCAGCCCAGCAGTGTTACCTATTCTACCCAGGCTTATTAAGCTCCTAGGGTGAGCCTGCCCCAGCACTAAGCACATGGAAAGAGAGCCACAAAAAGGTATGATTTGGTCCCTGACTCCCAAGCACTGGCAGCCACCAGAGATGCAACCACTTGTAAGTAAAATATAAGCTAAGTACCATATGAATAATGCATCTTCAAGTCGAATGCTTCTTCTGAGAGGCTTTACAAAGTCATTGTATTTTCATTGTCTGACCAAGGATGCACTTGTTTTAAGGGCTGGGATGCTGTAGATACTTAGCCTTCTGTGAGAATTGAGCCATTTGATTTAAAGAGATAAGCTGCTTTTTTCCCCACAGCCAGAACAATGACAGAATATTTTAAGACCTGCCCACTCCAAGAGCTCATTGAGGAACTGTGATGAGGAAGAGAGACAAGCTTATCATGTGGCAAGAATGAGAAATAACAGATGGATGGTCTCGGTGGAGCAGGGATACCCAGGGAATATTAAAAAACCTAGGAGACACTTTCCAGTGTATTGGGGTGAGCCGTTGAGAAACAGAAGAAAAGCACTGGGTTTGGGGTCAGGAGCCTTGGGTTGGAATCTTGCCTCTGCTACTTGCTACTCACATGACTTTAAGCAAGTCACTTTAACGCTCTGAGAAGCAGATTAACTGGTTTCTCGGGTCCCTTCTAGGTCTGGACCTATGATAGATCATGTGTAGGAGACATGGGAAAACATATATACAAGGATCACCATGATGAGAACTTGGGAATGGGTTGCAACCTCACATCCATGGAATTATTCCATTGGAGCATTTCTAAGCCTGCATCCAAAGTAAATGACACATTTGAAGAGGGAGAGGAGCACTTCAGAATTGTGATATAGTCCAAGGAAAACTAGCCTATAGTCTGGCTGAACCCAGAACTGGGTTCTAGTCCTCACGCTGGCCTTATTTTGTTAGTGATTTTGAGCCTCTGTGGAATGAAGAGGTTTATTAGATCATAAATTTCGGGCTGGATGGGAGCTTAAAGGCCATTTCATCTCATCCTTTTATTTTACATCTGAGAAAACTGATTCTCACTAAAGATCACAAATTTAGAAATCAATGCCATCTTAGAAACCATCTGATTCAACATCCTCATTTTTACAAATGGGTATATACACAAGGTCATATGGATAGTAAGTGTGCATACGTACATGTGCATATAGACATGTGTGTGCATATCATATTGTGTGAGCTTAATTTATGCATATATATATTATTTGCTATACATTTCTATAGGTAACACATTTGTGTATATTTGTGTATGATTTTACATGCATCAATATACCTAGATTACTCCGTAAGTATAGCTCAAGATCAAATTGGCTCTGTTGGCTGCTGTATCACATGAGTCAGCAAGTTGATATGGAGCCAGAAAAGCAAGACCTGTCTCAGAGCACATTAAAAAGCCAGCTTCCAGGACCAGGCAGACTATGATAGTACCACTGCCCTCTGCCCTAGTCAGAACACAGCCAGAGGGGCATGGTCAGGTCTGGGCACCAAGGTTTTAAGAAGGATATCAGGGGCAGCTAGGTGGCGTAGTAGATAAAGCACTGGCCCTGGAGTCAGGAGTTCCTGGGTTCAAATCCGGTCTCAGACACCTAATAATTACCTAGCTGTGTGCCCTTGGGCAAGCCATTTAACCTCATTTGCCTTGTTTAAAGAAAAAAAAAACCTAAAAAAAAAAAGGACATCGACAACATGGAGAGTGTCCAGAGGAAAGTCTTCAGGATGACAAAGGACTTTCAGTTTGTATCTAATGAGGATTGGGGCTTCTACTCAGCCTGAAGATGAGCAAATTCAGATGGTTCATAAAGCTATGTTCAAATATTTACCAGGATATCATGTGGATTGTGCTTGGTCAGTTTGAGCCCACAGAGCAGAACAAAAACCAAGAAGCTAAAGCATCCAAGAGATACAATTACTAACAATTAGGGCAGATCTAAAATGGGATGGGCTGCTTCCAGAAAGGCTGAAGGACTTTGAGGAGCAGTATTTCAATTCTCTGGACCTCAATTTCCCTTTCTGTAAACTAAAAAGAACAATCCTGACTGACCTCTAATTAGTTCTCAGTCTATGATCCTATTCTTTAACCATCTGATTGCCTCTAGAGAATCAAATAAAAACAATCTATTTAGCTGTCAAGGTCCATTAAGACCCCAGACCCAAATGAACTTTCCAGCTTCATTGTATAGCTCCCTCCCATGTAGACAAACTTCTGCTTTCTCTTTCTCCTTTACCCTAATACTCCATTTCCCATTGCCATTCCTCTAATTCCTAGAATACATGCCCTTCTCACTTCCAATGCATAAATCTCTTGAAGAAGAGATTCTTTTAAGACCCACTAGATTCTTGCAAATGTTCTGTAATGGACACAGAATTCTGCTTCTGAGCATGGACTAGCTGCTTGAGCTGCGTGACCTTTGAATACTAGGACCTCATTTCAGAGAGCTCATCTTCGGCTTTCAGCTGGGATGCATCTGTTACCTGATTGTCCCAACTTCTAGGGATTAGACTTCCTCTCAAATATAGTGATGTCATTCTGATTCTCTTCCATGACAAAGTACAATAATCTCCCTGAATTTAACTGTTTTGTATTTATCTCTCTTTATTTTCAACATATATTGGGTGCATTTATGCTTACTTTTCTAAGCTTTTAAGAGTAGAGGATAGATATTCCATCCAATGTCTTCATTTCCCCATTGCCTAAAACAATGCCTAACACAGAGTAGCCACTTAGCAAATGCTTATTCATTATTTAATGAGAAGACAAACTGACCCACACGGGGAATTGTTGGAGTGAGAATAATTTTTCTGGTGTGAGTCACTAAGTTGTCTTTTCATTTCTCAAATTCTGTAAAGCTATAGCCCTCCAGCCCCTGGCTACAAACCTCACATTCTTTCTACTGCCTCAACAGGATTTGAATTGAATGATGATGCCCTTGCAGTTCAACTCTCCTAGGCTACAGGACTCTTCATTTTTCCATTGCATCCTACCCAAAGCATCATAAAGATGATATCACACATTTTGAAGGAAGAGTAGGAGGGGAAAATGCCAGTAAGTCAATGGTCACAGAAAAATGAAGATCCTTTCATCATGTTCATAAGACCACAAATTTAGAATTCAGAAGAACCTTCAAAGTTATCTCCTTGACAACCCTTGGAACCACTTTTCCCCCACTCTGGTTTATTCTTGTCATATCATTGACTAAGAGCTGAAAGGTAGGTGGGATAAACTCGGGATAAACTTGGGTAATTATTTGTAAAGAAAATTGTTAGAGATGCAAATATAAACTCTGAACTAAGTATAGAATAGTATAGAATTAAATATATAAATATAGACTTCTAGAATTCTAGGGTCATAAGGAACCATCAGTCAGTTAGCCATAAGCTTTTATTAAACACTACTATGCTAAGCCCAGAGGATACAAAGGAAAGCAAAAGAGAGTCCAAATTCCAAGGTGAGGTATGTCCAAGTCCATGCTCTACCCACGCCTATGTCAAGGGCTCTGATGTTTTCAAAAGAGGGAATTTTAATTCCCACAGAAATCAAACTGGAGAAAGGATTCTAGGGGAGCACCTCGGCCATTTGTACTTGGCTGGATACCATTGAACTTTTTCATCAATGGCTTTATTAAAAGCATAGATGATATGCTTAGCAAGTTTGAAGATGGCATTAAAGTGGAAAGAATGGTTAACATCTTGGAGAAGAGTCAGGAGTCAAAAACGAACTGGAATGAGCTCAAACAAAATGCGACCAAGTCCTATTCCTGGATTCAAAAATCAACTTCCCAAGCATGGTGCAACAGAGGTATAACCTTTATGAAAAAAAATATGCAGGAGTTTTAGTGAACTGCAAACTTACTTTGAGTCTACAGTATAACATGGCAACCAAGAAAGCTAACATAATGATAAGTGGCTATCCTAAAGGCATGAATGGAGTCCAGAATGAGAAATGGTGTTCTTCTAGTCCTCTGCCTCTGATCAAACTGTACCTGGAGGGTGGTGATCAGTTCTGGGGACTCCACCTTTAAAAGGGAGAATTTCAAGTTAAGGACTTCCAGAGAAGGACAGTGAGGATGACAAAGGAACTCAAGAGTATAGCAACTGAATCTGGGTTGAAGAAACAGAAAATGTTAAACTTGGAGAGATACGGATTTAGGGTAAGCATCTTGACTGTCTTCAGCTACATAAAGGGTCATGGTGTGGATGGAAGGAAGGTCACAGTAGTACAGGTCAAAATTGCTAAGAAACAGATACAGGGGTGTTGACTATACCTGCCTGCCTGGGTATCCACCAAACCATTCCATTTTCCCAGCATCTTCTCTTTGCTGCCTCGTAGAGGAAGGTCCCCAAAATGTTCTGGACCCAGATTTTGGAGTCAAGAGCTCCAGGCAGTCAGACCGTCAGCATCACAGATCTGAGGGGAAACTTTAAGAGTGAGCACAGCATCAGCCCAAGGTGTGCCCTAGGCTAAATGTGAAAGTTGTATCCCTCTGAATTTGAAAATTATACCCGCTGTGGACTGGTGTCTATATAAGGTTTTAAGCCTCCATTTCAATATATGTGACTTGACTAATCACAAAATAAATACCCACTGGGTATGGAAACTAAAATGTTAAGGCATTTTAAAAAAAATAGATGTGCATTTATTTTGTAAAAAGTAATATTAACAAAAGGTCCCTTGTTGTACCCCAAGGTATATAAGTCTCTACCTGATCTATCCTCCAGTCCTGATTCAAACCCAGCCCTCTGTCTAGCTCCAGCTGATAAATATAGAACCCATCCAGACCACATGATAATTTACTGCTTGAATCAAACCTAATGAGGGTCATCTGGTGGCAAGTTAGGAAATCCATTATGGAGAAATCACTTAAATGATGTGTTTGTGTTTCATATGAACATGTGTATGTCTTACATAAAGTATGCTCGGGTAGACACAAGGGAAACGTGTATGTACATGTATGTATGTGCACATGCATGTGAGTGCATTGCCAAGTTGTAGGATGTGAGAAGAGAACGGTGTGAGGAGGGGGAGATTTTAATGTAGAGACAGAACAAATAGCAAGATGCCCCAAGGTTCTGGGATAGGAAGCATGAGCCAGGCTGCCTAGGCATAATAACTTGGGAGAATTTTCATTTATTCCTCCACCAAACAATGAACCTCCTTGGGACTCAGTTTTCTGATCTGTAAAATAAGAGAGTCGAACTCTATGGCCTATAAGTCCCCTCAAGATCTAACACTACGAGTCTATGCACAAACACTAAGTGTTAGGAAACTTCTCTTGACACCAATCTTCTGTCAGACTTTCTGAAATGTCCCTTCATTTTTCCTCAGTCCCAAATCCAAACACAAGCCTGCTAATGTCTCTTGGACATGAGTGCCCTTCAGGTGTGTGCAGAGGCATGCATGCATATGTGTAAATATTTACACATAACTGTATAATAACAATACAAGTTACTAGTGTTTATATAACGTTTTCAGGTTCGTAAACTACCTATCGACTTAGTTATTTATTTACTTTATTTATAAACGACTAGGTGGTATAGAGGATACAACACTGGGCCTGTAGTTAGGAATGAATTCAAATTCAACCTCAGATACTTACTAGATATGTGACCCTGGTCAAGTCATTTCATCTCTGTTTGCCTCAGTTTCCTCATCTACAAAATGGGATAATATTGGAACCTATCTCCCAGATTTGTTGTGAGGGTGAAATGGGATATAATTATAAAACACTTAGCAAAGAGCCTAACTTGAAGTAATTTGTCCAGTGCCACACAATTTGGAAGTATGTAAAGCAGAATGTGAACACAGGTCTTACTAGTCCTAGATCTAATCTTCTCTCCACTGTATAACCTAGCTGCCTCTCTATGTGGAGAGGGAAAAGAAGGGAAGATGAGGAGAAAGGGGATAGGGGAAAGAGAAGGGAGGATGAGAAAGATGTAAAGAGCTAGAGATAGGCGTCTACACACATTTCCACTTCTGAACTGCAAGAGTATTTCTGCTTAATTTTTCTCAAACTGAGAGCATGAGGTTTTCCCTGTGGGAGGCCCATTAAAGGCTGCAGTGCTCAGGAGGCTGTGTCCCTCGAGCGACTTGAAGATTGTGCTCCCGTGGAGTTCCCTGTAGGCAAAAGACCCCCACCCCAACAGAGAGTCAACGCCATTTTGCTTTTAAAGTTGCCAAGAATGTTTTTTTTTCTCATAATTGTTGGAATTCTAGTTCCCCCTCTTATCTGGTGCCAACTCCCTCCCCACTATTTGTGGGTCACTAATCAAAGGCAGGGGGACCCCCAATGTAAAAAAGGGGAAAAACACAAAGCAGGCATTTTCACTTCCTTGAGGTTGGGGCCTTGCTAGTTCCAAGACTGTGTGTGTGTGTGTGTGTGTGTGTCTACGGGCTTTTAACAGAGTTGGGAAAAATGAATCAAGAACTTTGCTTCTCCATTAAAAATTAACTGCAAAAGACAAAAGAAAACAATTAAGAAAACAATTCTTACAAGTTTCCTTCAAAGCCTCCGGGCTGATATGAATCAAAAGAATATTACCTTATATGGAACACTATAAATTAGCAATCCATGTAGAAAACCATGTCAAGAGGATTGTGGTTGGTTTTTTTTAATACAGTTTTAAGGTAAGCTGTCTTTACAACACCCACCGAGGCATATGGTAAAGGTATCCTGACTGAAGACAAATTATTTTTATTATCTAAAGTAAAGATGATCAGCTTGATAGATTTAGAGCTAGAAGAGCATCTAGACCATCTCTTCCACAGATGGGAAAACTGAGGCCAGAAAGGTCATAGACCTGAAGCTCCAAAGAAGATTAGGGATCCTTAAACCCAAGTGCCTCATTATACATGAGGAAAAGGAAGACAAGGAAGTGAGGAAGAAGACTTGCCCAAAGGATGCAATAACATCCATGATTGATGGACTTTGGGGATAGCCATGTCAAAAGAAACAGCTCAGAGAGGGTAAGGGGGTCAGAAAATTGGTCATAAAAAGACAACTTTGCTGATCCTGGGTGCAGCTACTGCTGATTGGCCAATCTATTGCCCATACACATTTCTGGATCAAAATTCCAAAGTATGGAAGAGAACAAGGGGTTGTAGCTGCAGGAGGACAGCTTGTTGGGTAAAAACTAAAACTAGAGAGCAAGCCAGGAAAGCAGGGACCACATCCCTCCCTGGATCACATCACCTTGGTAACACAAAAAAATTTGCAGACCCTTAGAACAGCTCTGAAAATACAGCACAAAAGAAATCTGAAGTTTGGAACAATGCTTCACCACTCCCAGTGAGCCCAAAGCCCAACTTTAACACAAAGTCCAAAGTCAAGAAATAGTCTGGGAAAGTAAACAAACAACAATAACAGAAAAAAAATGACTATGTAAAGTTATTATGGTGGCAGGAGATAAAAACAAAAACTCAGAAGACAGTAAGGTGAAAACAGCTGCAAGTAAAGCCTCAGAGAAAAATGCTAATTGGACACAAGTCCCACAAGAATTCATGGCAGAGTTACAGAGAGCAGAACAATAGAGGGAAAATTGAGGAGAAATGAGAGTAATGAAAGAAAATTGTAAAATAAAAATTAATAGGTTGGGTAACAAAGCACCAAAAAACTGAAGAAAATAATATCTTTTTTAAAAAAGAACTAATCAAATTGTAAAAGAAAAACAAAAATTCACTAAATAAAAAAATCTTTAAAAAAGCATAATTGGTCAAATGGAAAAAAGAGGTACAAAAATTCACTAAAGGAAAAAAATCTCTTTAAAAAAGTATGATTGGCCAAATGGACAAATTAGAATTGGGAGAGTAAAGTTAAGGATTCCATAAGACATCAAGAAACAAACAAAGCAAAAAAAGTCAAAAGAAAAAAAAATGAAAGAAAATGTGATCAATCTCATAGGAAAAACAACTGACCTGAAAAGTAGATTAAGGAGATGTAATTTAAGAAAGATCAGGCTACCAGAAAACTATGGTCAAAGAAAGACCCTAGACATCACATTTCAAGAAATTATCAATGAAAACTACCATGATAGCTAAATTGAAAGAATCTACTGATCATTTCCTAAAAGAGATCCCAAAATGAAAACTCCCAGGAATATTATAGATACATTCCAGAGAAAGATCAAAGAGAAAATATTGCAAGGAAACAGAAAGGAACAATTTAAATATTATGGAGCTACAGTCAAGGATTAAACCAAATTTAGCAGTTTCTACCTTTGAAGGGCTTAGAATATGATGTTCTAGAAAGCAAAGGAGGATTAGAACTAAGAAAACCCTACCCAGAAACCTGAGAGTAGTACTTCAAGGGGAAATGGATATTAAATGTTAATAGAGTACTTTCAAGAAATCTAGATGAAAAGACCAGAGTTGAATATAAAAGTTGAAATTCAAACATAAGATTCAAGAGAAGCATAAAAAGTGAACATGAAAGAGAACTCAAAAAGGACTCAATAAGGTTAAATGGTTTATATTCTTAAATGGTAATGTGATATATGTAATGTATTACTTGCCTTCCCCTGGATAGGAGGACTGGAGAAAGAGAGACAGTTGGGAGCTCAATGAAAAGTACCTTAAAATAAATAAATATTGAATATAGGAGGGAACAGGAGAATAAATTAGATCTAAGTCTTTTGGATAGAGTCTGAGGAAAGCCTCGAAAGCAGGTCTTCCTCACTCCAAGTCCAACATTATTCATTTGGAAACTGAGTGCTATGAACAGTTAAAAAAATAACACATGATCTCCTGTTGACACAAAGAGTCATTTCTTTTTTTAAGAAGCTATAACTTCATTCTAAACCTTTAGCATTTAGATTGAACCAGAATGTGTGGGTTTCATAAATCTTGTCTTTTATTCTTTTATAACTGGGACTCAAATTCACTCCTCTCTTGTGTTACTAAAGAAAAACATGATCTTACCAGTCTAATAATTATCCTTGGGACTGAAACATTAATGGAAGGATTATTGTTAATTATTCTCTCCTACTACAGATATCCAAGGTCAAATTGAGCCTCCTTTAAGATGAACTGCCATGTAAACTTTCCTTATCCAAAGGAACCTTTGGACTGCACAGAGACAGAAGGCTGGATTCAGCCTCAAAAAGACCTTATATCAAAATCCATCCCTGATTCATATAAACTATGTGACTATAGTAAAGCCCCTTGAATTCTCTGCCCTTCAGTTTCTTCATCTGTAAAAGGGGGGTAATTTTTAACACTTCCATCATGATTAAAGGATGAGATTTAAAGGAAATTATTTATGCAAAGAATTTTGTTTTTGTTTTTGTGAGACAATGGGGTTAAATGACTTGCCCAAAGTCACAGAGCTAGTATCTATCAAGTGTCTGAGGCCATATTTGAACTCAGGTCCTCCTGACTCCAGGGCTGGCACTCTATCCACTGTACCCATTTAGCTGCCACTATGGAAAACATTTTGAAGACTTTAAAGTATTATATAAATGTTAATCCACCAATATTGTGATTTATCCCAAGGAGTCAATATCATTTTGCCAGAAAACAACCTTCTTTGTTATCAGTTTCCCCCATGCTCTTTACCTAAGCTGTTTTTAATGCCACTTAGCATCATAGGAAGACTGATGAGCCAGTCAGAGATCCAGTTCTCTCACTTAAAGCCTGTGAAACCTTAGCCAGCTTTAATTCCCTCTCCTATAAAATGAACCAAATAGCTCCTAAAACATGTCACTTAGCACCTGTGTGTCCCTGGACAAGTCACATCAACTCAGCAGGCTTCAGTCTCCTCATTTGTAAAATGATGGACTTGGACTATGAGCTCTCTGAGGTCCAAATCTAGTAGCCTGATGGTAAATATTTAACCAAAAACAAAAATGAGAGAGAGAGAGAGAGAGAGAGAGAGAGAGAGAGAGAGAGAGAGAGTAGATGATAGATAGATACATGGATAAATGAATGGATAGAAGTTAGGAAGAAAGGAAGGAAGGAAGGATAGAGAAAGACAGCAGGCAGACAGGTAGATAGTAGATAGACATATTTTAAAATTGATCTGCATTATTGACATTTTTCTATCACTTTCATAAGTCCAGAGCAGAGCTGTACAAAATATTCCCCGCATGTCACACAGTGCAATTTGATCTGGCCCACTGTGGGTTTACTAAATACTTTAGTAAACAAAGCCGAGCTATCACAGAGCTCTCACTAAAATGGCAAACCAAAAGATAGTGTCTATTGTTTCAATAAAAACTTTTAAAAGTAAGGTTGGGCAGCCCTGGTCTAGACAATCAACAATTAACAAACTTAGTTTGAAACATTTGCTGTTTTGTGAGACAGAAATGCTCACATTAAACATTTAACAATCAGCTCTGCGGAGCCTACATCAGCCTTTCCCTCTGCCTCTAGCATCCTTTCCAGTTCTAAACAGATGAGCCTAAATCTCATTGTTTGTGATCCTACGGCCCCATGTCAACTTCACATACACAGATGCTGTGTTGGTGCACTTCCCCCAAAGCATGCTTTTCGTTTTGCAAAATGGCCTGACAAATCCAATTCTACAGGTCTTAATTCAGTTCAAAACAAATTATTCAGGAGAGCAAAAATAACAAGCAAAGGGGTCATGAACAAATCTATTCCTTTAGGAGAAGCTTTAGTCATTATGAAAAAAAAATTACTGATCATTTTCTTCCTCATCAAGCCAATATAACTTTCTATGAGTGTCTGGGTTAGTTTGCCTGGCAAATTACCAAACTCTAAAAAAAAAAAAAAAGTTATTATTCCAACTGAATATCGTTGTGTAAGGTGGACAGGGAGATGGATTTGGGATCAGAAAGAAATGAATTCAAATCCCACTTTAGACACGTGGAAGATGTTCAGCTCTATACATATCCCTTTATCTCTCTGGGTCTCAATTTCTTAATAAATAAAATGAGTTTACTCAATTAACCATTCTAACTATAAATCTATTGCTGATCCTATTAGCATCTATGTTCTGAGTATATTTACAAGCTAGGATTGAATCCAGTAGGGAAGAAAATGGAACAGAGCTTTAATGAAGAGCAAATAACTTAAGTTATTATTTATTTAAGGCAAAAGGATTAAGTGACTTGCCCAAGGTCACACTGGTAGGCAATTATTAAGTGTCTGAAGTCCGATTTGAACTCAGGTCCTCCGTATTCCAGGGTTGATACTCTAGTCACTGCACCACCTAGTTGCCCCAAATAATTAAGTCTTGAGAAATTGCAGAGGTGAATTGTGGGGCCTAAAAGAGCTAGAATTCACAGAAAACAAAGCATACCCGGGAAGAAAGGAGTGAACAAACATTTAAGTAAATGTCTATCTTGGGCCAGGTACTGTGATAAGCACTTTATAAATATTATCTTCCTTGAAGGACAGGGGAGATGTGGCCATCACTTGCCCCCAATTGCAACCAATCCTCAGAGGAAAAGAACAATTCAATGGAATAACCCAGTTAGGCTAGCAAATATAGCTTTTCCCACAAGTTCTTGGGAGAAAAGGGTAATGAAAGGGTGATATTTAATAACTTTTCAAAGGGTAACAGCCTGGAAAAATTGGGATGAGGCCCCTTTGATAGATTGCTCTGGAGAGAGGATGTTGTCATCATCAAGTACAAATATTTTTCTTTGAGGGGCTACTGAACAAACTGTGGTATTGATTATGATGGAATGCTATTCTGCTATAAGAAATGATGGGCAGGATGCTCTCAGAAAAACCTGGAAAACCTTACATGAGTGTAAAGTGAAATGTACTGTGTGCAAAGTAGCAGCAATATTGTAGTGTATAAATCACTATCACTGACTAAGTTTTTTCCAACCATACTGGGACCCACACTGGGAAAAACTTTATGATAAAGAATGCTATTTATCCCCAAAGACAGAGCTGATGGTGGGGCAGCTGGGTGGTGCAGTGAATAGAGCACCAGCCCTAGAGTCAGAAGGACCTGAGTTCAAATCCAACCTCAGACACTTAGCTGTGTGACCTTGGGAAAGTCAGTTAACTCCATTGCCTAGGAAAGAAAGAAAGAAAGAAAGAAAGAAAGAAAGAAAGAAAGAAAGAAAGAAAGAAAGAAAGAAAGAAAGAAAGAAAGAAAGAAAGAAAGAAAGAAAGAAAGAAAGAAAGAAAGAAAAAGAAAGAAAGCTGATGGTGTCTGAAGACAGATTGAAGCAAACTCTTTTTAACTTTATTTTTCTTAAGGTTTCTCTTTTTTTAGGGAGGGGTCTATGTTTTCTTTCATAACAAGACTAATGCAGAAATATTTTGTATGAACTCATATTTATTTTTTTAACCATTGGTTATTTTTTCCAATTATATGCAGAGGTCGTTTTTCAACATTCATCCCTTTGAGCTCTTCGTTTTTCTACCCTTCTTCCTTCCCTCCCCCCTCCCCAAGGTAGTTATAAGTTGCACATGTGCAGTCGTATTTAACATATTTCTATATTAGTCATGTTGTGAAAGAGGAATTAGAACTATGAGAAAGAAAGGGGAAAAAAACAAAAATGTTTTAAAGTGAACATAGTATACTTTGCTCTGCATTCAGACTCCCTAGTTTTTCCTCTGGATATGAATGGCATTGCTCCTAGCAGGTTCCTCAGGATTGTCCCTGATCAGTGAACTTTTGAGAGGAGTTGCAGCCATCATAGTTGACCATCCCACAATGCTGCTGTCAATGTATACAGTATTCTCCTGGTTCTGCTCACTTCACTCAGCATTAGTTCATGTAAGTCTTTCTAGGCTTTTCTGAAGTTCAGCCGTTCGTGATTTCTTATAGACCAATAGTGTTCCATCACATTCATATACCACAATTTGTTCAGCCATTCCCCAATTAATGGACATCCTTCAATTTCCAATTCTTTTCCAATGAAAGGAGCTGCTATAAATGTTTTTGTACAGATGGGTCTTTTTCTCTTTTTTATAATCTCTTTGGGATAGAAACCTAGAAGTGATTTTACTGGATCAAAGGGTATAATCAGTTTTATTTCTCTTTGAACATAGTTCCAGATTGCTCTCTCTGAAATGGTTGGATCAGTTTACAACTCCACCAACAGTGCCTTTGTATGTCTTCATATTTATCAAATTGCTTACTTTCTCAACGGTGCGGGGGGGAAGGGGAGGGAGAAGGGAAGGGAGCCAGAGGATGGGAGAATTTGGCACTCAAAGTTTTAAAAACTAATGTTAAAATTGTTTTTAAATATAAATGGAGGGGCAGCTAGGTGGTGTAGAGGATAGAGCACAGGCCAGGGAGTCAGGAGTACCTGAGTTCAAATCCGGCCTCAGAAACTTAATAATTACCTAGCTGTGTGGCCTTGGGGAAGCCACTTCACCCCATTGCCTTGCAAAAACCTTAAAAAAAAATATATATATATATATATATATACATATGGAAAGGGAGAGAGAGAGGAGAGGAGAGGAGAGGAGAGGAGAGGAGAGGAGAGGAGAGGAGAGGAGAGGAGAGGGGAGGAGAGGAGAGGAGAGGAGAGGAGAGGAGAGGAGAGGAGAGGGGAGGAGAGGGGAGGAGAGGGGAGGAGAGGGGAGGGGAGGGGAGGGGAGGGGAGGGGAGGGGAGGGGAGGGGAGGGGAGGGGAGGGGAGGGGAGGGGAGGGGAGGGGAGGGGAGAGGAGAGGAGAGGAGAGGAGAGGAGAGGAGAGGAGAGGAGAGGAGAGGAGAGGAGAGGAGAGGAGAGGAGAGGAGAGGAGAGGAGAGGAGAGGAGAGGAAATTCTTAAAGCTCCAGTCATCAGCATGGAAAACCTTTCAGATGTTTGTTTCCCATAATCTTTTTTTCTGTGGTTACCGCTTCCTCCTAGCTCTGCTTGAGTGCTTTGCAGCCCTGTTCCTGGAAGGAATCCTCAGTGGGAAACCCAACTGTGCTGATTTCAGAGTTCCCATACCCAGGCTCATGCCAGGAGCACAGACTCCGGACCATAGATTTACACTCAAAAAGACCCTAGAGATCAGCTAGTCTGAACCCCTCATTTTACACATAGGGAAACCAAGGCCTAGGGAGATGCACCAACCTGCTCAAGGTCACAGAGAGAGGACTTTCTGATTTCAAACTGCACTGAGCAGCAGGGGCACATCTCCTCAAGTCTCTCCCCCAACCTCCCACCTCCTTGAATCCCACAGTCTGCCTTGTCAGCCATCTGTTCATCTACAGCCCTCTCCTAAGAAGATTTCTACCCCACACACACATGCACACACACACATCCTACTCCATCATCCTTCTCCACTTTCTATCCTGCTTTCCCACCTCTGCTCCCAAATTGCCAGTGGGGAACTTAGAAACACAGGTGTTTGCTAGAACCCTCTAAGAATCCCTGGTATCTTTTAAGGCTAAGCTCAAGGGCCACTTTCTCTATAAGGATAATGATAATAATAATGAATAATAAGCAATATTTATAAAGCATTTTAAGATTTGCAATTTTAAAGCATTTTAAGATTTTAATATACTCTGTGAGGAGTGAGGAGGCTGCTTTTATTATTGTCATTATTCAGGTGAGGAAACTGAGACTGCTAGAAGTTAAGCAACTTTATCTCTTACACTTTGTTTCTTCCTTAAGGATATGATTTCTCTCTCATCACATTCAATTTGGATCAATGTATACCATGAAAACAATGTAGAGGGGTGGTGGGGCAGTGGATAGAGCACCGGGCCTGGAGTCAGGAGTACCTGAGTTCAAATCCGGCCTCAGACACTTAATAATTACCTAGCTGTGTGGCCTAGCCACTTAACCCCATTTGCCTTGCAAAAAAAAACAAAACAAAACAAAAACAATGTAGAGACTGTCAAATTGCCTTCTGTGAGGGGTGGAGGAGGGAAGTAAGATTAGGGGGAAAATTGTAAAACTCAAAATAAATAAAATCTTTAAGAAAAAAAAAGTTAAGCAACTTGCCCAAGATCTCACAGCTACATTGTATCTGAGTTAGGCTTTGAACTCAGATCTTACTGATTTAAGTTTACCCCTCTCTCCACTATGCTACCTGGATGCCTAATGGAAATCTTCCACTGGCTGCTGGTTAGGTCTCCTCTCTCAAAATGATCTTTGAATTGTATGTGTGTCTGTATATTGCATTTTATTGTATTGTGTTTATTATGTTTATGTATTGGTATTGTATGTATATTTGTGTGCCTATACATACATTATTATGTTGTATTAATTATAATGAGCATATTAATTCTAGTTTATTAATCATATCATAGTAATATGTCATGTAGTTACATTATATTATATGTGTTATGTGTACGTGTTTACATGCATGTGTGTGGCATGGATTTGTGTATGCATGTAATATGTGTATTGTACATATAGGCACACAGTGCAATATGGGTAAATACCTCTAAATTTATATAAATACACATTTATAATCTAGAGAATAAATTATATAAATATGCAGGAAAATATGTGCCTGTATGTATTTGCATAAATTTATATTTTATATATAATAAAACATATAAATATGTGTAGGCATCCCTATTTCCATACAAAGCATTTAAATTAATAAATTATATTAGTGTATATACTAGATATCACTTCCATTTTGAATATATCCCCTATGCCTTTGTGGGGTTCCCCAAGACAGAGTAAGCTCTAGGAAGTCTGGGTCACTTCAATTTCATCCAGATCCCAAGGACCAGGAGCAATGCTGGATCGATAGCAAGGGTTTAACAATTGATAGTTTATGGGGCATCTAGGAGTCGCAGTGGATAGAACACCAACCCTGGAGTCAAGAGGACCTGAGTTCAAATTTGACCTCAGACACTTAATAATGACCTAGCTGTGTGGCCTTGGGCAAGCCACTTAACCCCATTGCTTTGCAAAAAAAAAAAAAAAAATTGATAGTTTATTGATCATTCCATGCTGGACTTTTGTGGTTTGTTATATAAAGTGGATCAGAATAATAGTCCGAAGTGCTGGGTTCAAATCCCCCTTTAGCCACTGACTCACCCCCTCTCCCTCCTAGATTCCAGTGTCATATATATATATATATATATATATATATATATATATATATATATATATATATATATATATTTCCATCAGTCTTCCTTTGATGCCCCCAGAGTGTGTTTGTGGGGGTGCTGTGATGGTCCCAGGTGAAGCAGGTGGCCCAGCCCACAGCTCCCTACCTGTCTCCCATTTCTCTCTCAGCCTCTTTGCCTTCCCTGCCCCCACAGGCCTCCTCCCAGCCATCCCCAGGGTGAGTCACCCCACTTGTTAAAATTGTACAACAGAACCACAGCAAACATTAGTAAATGATGCGCCTGGTGGTGGTGATTAAGTCAAATCAAACGCATTTGTCACCGAAGAGATGGCCTCCAGCTGTTTATCTGGGAAATATAATTGAATACTAATGGGGTAAACACACTAAGACACCAATTGTATTTCTACCAGAGGTGCCTCCCATAGACAAGCTGGGGAGGTTCCCCCTTTAAGCCTTGCTCCTAAGGAGCCCAAGGGGGTCAGCCTGCCTCCCCAGGGCTTCCCTTGGCTTGTTTCTGCATTCTAGGGACTAAGCCAGCACCCTAGAGACTAAGCAAGAAGAATAGCTGGTATAAAAACAACTGACATGTTTCAGCCCTTTCAGGTTGGGGAGCTCTTTAGATGCATTATCGCACAAAAACCCTAGGAGATTGTTCCTAGGATCATCCCCATTTTACAGAGAAGCAAACAGAAGCCCAGGATTTCTTCAAGGTCACATAGCTTGTAAGTGTCCAAGACAGGGACTCCAATACAGATCTTCCTGGCTGTGGCCCCAACTATTACATCACACCACCTCCCCAGGCTCATCCTTGGCTGCTCTCCAGGAATTTCAGAAGTGGCCCCATTTAGATTTTCTTGGCGAAGACACAGGAGCTATCTGCCTTTTCCTTCCCCAGTTCCTTTTTCAGATGAGGAAACTGAGGCATACAGGGTGAAGTGACTTGCCTGGCTAGTTAGTATCTGAGGCTGGATTTGAACCCAGGAAGATGAGTCTTCCAGACTTCAGATTCAAAATTCTATCCGCTGCATCACTTGACTGCCCCTCAAGGCTATGTCCCCAATAGAAACTTGAGTTTTGGGGCTAACCTCGTCTCTGTGGCACTGCCCAGATTTCACCATGACCCTGCTTTCTGACCATATCCTCCCCACTGAGAATTTGAACTCAGCCTCTGGGTCTCATATACCTGACCTTTGCTTACCAGGGCTCAGACCTCTGCAACAATTCCCTGAGATACCTTCCTCTCCTCCCCCACCCCCATTCCAGACCTCCCAGAAGGGTCAGCTTCCTCCGAACACCTTGATGACAGGGACAATAATACTTCCTTGTATTTTATTCCCACAACTTAGCAGTATTTCCTGCTACATAATAAGCTCAATAAATGCTAGCTATCTCTTTCTCTATCTATTCATCTTTCTATCTATATATATTTCCATCAGTCTATATATCATTCCATCTTTATGGCTTTCTAGCTTTTCTCCATTTTTCTATCTATATTTCCATCAATCTATATATACATCCAAAAGAATTAACATTCTTTTTTTTAAATTTGAAATTCAAATTCTCTCCGTCACTTTTTCCCCCTCTCCCACCCCATCTGTCTTTCTTTCTTTCTTTCTTCTCCCCATCTTTCTATCCATCAGTTTATATATCCTTCCATCTTTCTAGTTAGCTAGCTGGCTAATTTTCTGTCTTTCTATCTTCTACTCCTCTTTCTATCTAGATTTCTATTTATCCATCCATCCATCCATCTAACTAGCTAGCTATCATATATGTAAAGCTGGAAGGAACTTCACAAGATTTATAGTCCAGATCTCTCATGTTTACAGATGAGGAAACTGAAGCTCAGGAAGTTTAAATGATTTGCCCAAGATGTCACCAGAAGCGAATATTTGAGATGAGATTTGAACCCACATCCTCTGAGTCCAGAATCAGCATTTATGACATAATAGCCTCAAGAATTCTCATACCCATGTCGATAATTGGGGTCTTTTCTTACTTTTCTAAGTCCCTTCAAGTCACAAGACATTCTCACAGTCTAGATTCCAGCCATCGATTTGAGGAAATAAACTAACACTCTAAGTCCATTACCAGGGATAGTTCTTGGTCAGTCTTCTCAATCTTTTGGGATTGAGAGATTAGCTTTTGTATCACTGTAACCCCAAAGCATTGACTAAACATAGACTTCAACTTGGGAGCTATGGTAGGTCCTCCATCAAAAACTGTGTGAGCCTCAGTCTCTGCCCCACAGAGAGCTTATAATCTAACATAGATAATATGGAGGTTGGACTGATAATATGGA
The DNA here is from genome assembly GCF_037893015.1 of Macrotis lagotis. Classification (NCBI taxonomy): domain Eukaryota; kingdom Metazoa; phylum Chordata; class Mammalia; order Peramelemorphia; family Peramelidae; genus Macrotis; species Macrotis lagotis. The sequence continues at coordinate 250,582,307 of NC_133662.1, read as the reverse complement.
ATGGGGATTGGTTTTTGCCTTCATTTTTATTCTCCTTGCTTATTACAGTGCCCAACACATAATAGATGGCTTGAGATTAATGGAAAAAGTAACTTAAAGCCTTCAGTGAAATCCAGTCAGTGAACAGACTGCCATATTCCAAAGAAAATGATCTCAGTCAGTGGTACTAATTCATCATTCTCCTAAGAACTAACACCTTATATATAGCATCTTATGGTTTACAAGCTGTTTTACCTGGATTTTCTCATGTGAACCTCACCATCCTATATAGTAGGTGTTATCGTTTCTCTTGTTTTACAAATGAAAAAACTGAAATTCAGAGGAGCTAAGCCATTTGTCCAGTGTCACACAGCATATAGGTATCTGATGGGAAATATAAACCCAGACCATTTTTGTAAAGCATGAGATTTTATTAGGGAGGGGAGGATTTTTTGGTATTTTTTGATAATTTTTTTCAATTATATGCAAAAATTAACATCCTTTTTTTAAAAGTATGAGTTCCAAGTTCTTTCCCTTCCTCTTTCCCTCTCCCATCCCTTAAGAAGACAGGCAATAGGATATGGATGATACAGGTCTTTTTTATTTCAAATCCCAACCTCTGAAAAAAAATATGCTTAATAAACAGAATGCAAATTTATAGTTCAGTGCACCAATTTCCACTGACTTATCATTCATGGTCCATCATCCATTTATAACCCTGATCCTAAGGAACTGGATGTTCCCATAAATGAATTTTCACAAAACTGATCAATGGCCTTGGTTGGGGGTACAGCCACCTAGTGTTTTTCAAATTTTTGCTCCTTGCAAACTTCTGTGAAGAAGTTAAGGCAGCATTTTGAGGGAGTTACACAGAAAGACCTGAGTTCAAATTCAGTCTCAGGTACTTAGCAGGTGTATGACCCTGGACTTGTCATTTAACCTGTCTGCCTCAGTGTCCTCACCTGTAAAATGGGAGTAAAAACAGCACCTACCTCCCAGGGATGTTGTAAGGACCATATGAGATAATAACTTTAAAGTGCCTGTTCCATAGTAAGCACTATGTAAATGTTAACTATTATTCAGGCAAGCATTATTATCTTCATTTTACAACTAGAGAAATGCAGAAGAATCAGTGATTTGCTCCAGATCCCACAACTATGGAGGTCTCCTTGTTCTTTCATACATGGTAGTACATTAGATTATGCTCCAAAAATTGCTACATTTAAGAGAAGTATGATAGGAACTACAGCACTTATAGAATGAGTTTTGCATCATTTGTTTCATGACAATCCCTTTTGCCCTCTCAACTGTGGAGAACAGAAATGTTGGAGTCTTTCATTGCTCTGGCCTTTCAAAAATTAGGACCCAAAGATCACCAATTTATAGTTGTGAGGGACCTTTGCTCAAGTATTGAGGAAGCTTGGTCCAAGGCAAATAACTGATTAACTCAAAGTCACCCAGGTAATACAGGACAGAATTAGGACTGGAACTCAGTGCCAGGATGTTAGTCTGGGCTACTATCGACATCCCAAGGCACGATGGATCCAGATCCATGAGTGTGTCCATCTCATTCACTGCTCCATCCACTTGGGCCAGCCCTTGTCTCTTTCAGTTTCCATAGAAACCAGTGCTGGGAGGAGAAGGTTATGGGGAGCTCCTGGCGACCGCCCTTCTCTCCTAGGAGTTTTTCCGAGAGGACCAATCTAAGGAAGGCATGAAAGGAGAAGGTTCTGAGGCATCTCTTCAAGCATCAATACCCCTCCCTGTCCCAGTCCCATGCCTCCAAATCTTATCACTGACAGAGAAGAGTATATGATAAGCTGAAGCTTGGAATGAATAAAATAATAATAATGAGATCATAATTACTAACAAGATAATAATATTATTATAAAATAAGACATATATAATAAATAACAAGATAATAAAATAGAGGTAGATGTAAAGTCTTACACTTTGGTGCAAAAAAGCCAAGATGGGAGAGGGCTGGTTTGACAGCAATTATTCTGTGGAAGCATATGAGAGTTTTAGTGGACTGCAAGCTCAGTAGGTAGGCGCAGTGTGATGGGAGCAGTCAACAAAGTTGGTGTGAATACAAAGTTGGATAGATGATGACCCCCCAAAAATGGGCAGCTAGGTAGTACAGTGGATAGAGAACCAGTCATGGAGTCAGGACATGAATTCAAATTTTGACACTTGATATGTGACCTTGGACAAGTCACTCAACATTGAATGTCTCACATCCAGAGTCACTTACAGTCATCCAGATTCATATCCAGTCACTGGATCCAGATGGCTCCAAAGGAAGCTGATGATACAGAATCCCTCACTCAAATCAAAATTTCTTGTCATGACATCATCTCCCAAATAACATGGTCTTCTTCAAGAATGAAGGACAAGGGGCAGCTAGGTGGCACTGGGGCAGCTAGGTGGCACAGTGGATAGAGCACTGGCCCTGGAGTCAGGAGGACCTGAGTTCGAATCCATCCTAAGATACTTAATAATAACCTAGCTGTGTGGTATTGGCCAAGCCATTTAACCCCATTGCCAGGGCAAACATCATCAGGTAATGACCAGACCTCAAATGGATATTGGGTTCAGTTCTGGTTCCTCTAGTTTAAGAGGGATGCTTCCTTCATGGAACACTCTCCTTCCTCCATTCTAAGTAGCAGCCTCCATGGCTTACATTAAGTCCCAGATCAACTCCATCTTTTATCAGAAATCTTCCCCAACAAGTCTGAATTCCTGCTGCCCTCCTTCTGTTAAATATCTCCTATTTATTCTATTTACAGCTTGCTTTTTAGAGATTTGCGTGCATGTTGTCTCCCCATTTGAGTCACTTGGAACATTTAAGAGAAGTGTGATAGGAGCTACAGCACTTACAGAATGCGTTTTGTATCATTTCTTTCATGACAATCCCTCCCCATTAAGTCACTTGAGGGCAGGGATTGTCTTTTGCCTCCTCTTTTCCTCCAGTAATTAGCAGCGTGCTAGGAGCAGTGTGATGCTTAATACATGTTCACTGATGGATAAGGTGCGGAGTGTCCAGGAGGAGACATTCAGGATAATGAAGTACCTTGAATCCATGGCCTGAACATTTTTGAAGGGACTGTGCTTGATGAGCCTGGAGGAAAGAAGATGCAGGGGAGATGGGATACTTCCCTTCAAATATTTAAAAAGCTGTCATCAGGAGGAAGATGTCATAGGTTCTGTTTGGCCCAAAGGGCAGAAAGAGAAGCACTGGATGGAAGTTGGTGAGTGAAAATTTGATGTGGAAAATCCATCCTAACAATAAGAGTGCCCAAATGTAGAATGGGTTACCTGAGGAGTAGATGGGGGCCATCCTTGGAGCTGCAAGAAGAGACTTTATGCAACCATTGGCTGTATTATTCAGGACTGGGCTGGACTAGGTGGACACTGGGATCTGATCCTATCCTCAGATTCTGGGATTCAATACAGGGCTTTGTTAGTTTCCTTCATTGTGCCAGGCTTTGTACTGGGTCCTGAGGGAGGAAGGGAGGGAGGGAGGAAGGAAGGAAGGAAGGAAGGAAGGAAGGAAGGGAAAAGAGAGAGAGAGAGAGAGAGAGAAGGAAGGAAGGAAGGAAGGAAGGAAGGAAGGAAAAAGAAAGAGAGAGAAAGAAAGAGAGAAAGAGAGAAAGAAAGAAAGAAAGAAAGAAAGAAAGAAAGAAAGAAAGAAAGAAAGAAAGAAAGAAAGAAAGAAAGTTGCTGGCCTCAAGGAGCTTTCCTTCTTTGTTTCATTCTCCCTATTTAGAATCTCAGCACCCAGCTCAGTACTTGCATTCAGTAAACATTTAATAAGTCTTTGTTGATTGGTTGATTCTCCTCAGAGTCTTCATGTTTGTACACAGATAAATCAATGCATTACATGCTCAAGAACTGAAATGTTCTCACTAGTCTGCTAAGCGAGAGAGCCCTGGGCCTCTGGGGAAAACTGTGGGCTGGTATTGCCAGGAAAAAAGATTATATAATCTCCAGACTCTCAAGATAAAAAGGAGGGGGGGACGATTTAAATGTTTATCCTCTGGATTTGGATTGTTCCAGAATAAAGCTGCCAATTATACAGTGTCTTTATGGGAACAAAGTGGCCTTTGTAATGTTGTCTTATCCAGTGTCCAGTTTTCACCAACGCATGTCATGGCATCTTCAAGCCCTCCCAATGTTGGAGTGGGCATGGGGTTGATGAGAGAAAGGGTCAAAAGCAAGAATTCAGGAGAGCAGAATCACAGACAGAGTGGCATAAAGCTAAGGGCCAAATGGTAGCCAGCAGAGCCAAGGGGCAAGGTCAACATCTAACAACATGGGAGCATTGGTATCCAAGGCAAAATATCCAAAGGATCAGGTATCCATCCATTCCAAAGCTGATCTCATCCCAAAGGTATCTGTCCCAATTTGACTTTCTTCTCTCAGGATCACAGAATTCCACTTGAAAGAGCAACTTGGGGGCTACCCCCTCCTTGGCTGATCTTCCTGAGGCTGGGCTGTTGACAGCTCCCAGCCACTGCTAGGGCTTCCTGTATTGGAAACAGCTGAGTTTGCACAGAAGCAGACAGATGTAAACTGGGATGTGCCTCAGAGTACTGAATCCAGGTATGGCCCAATGAATATAGATTCAGAGCTGGAAGAGACCTCGGAGGTCATATAGGCCAACTCCTTCATTTTTCATGTGGGGAAACTGAGGCCCAAAGAATTAAGTGACTTCTATCCAAGGTCAGATAGGTACTAAATTTGAACCCAGACCTTCTGATTTCCAAATCCAGGACTCTCTCCCCTACCCCATACCTGATCCAAACTCTGCAATCAGCCAATCAGATTACAACCAATGGGGATTTATTGAGCATCTCCCAAGTATTGTGCTAAACAAGGATAAAAGCCCCTGCCCTCTAAACTCTGGAATGTTTTCACTGACATTTTTCCATGTTTTTACTTCTCTCCCCATCTCCACCTCTGGCTTCTCTGGCCTCCCTGGCTTCCTTATGGGAACAAAATGACCTGATCCAGTGTCCAGTTTTCACCAACACATGTCATGGCATCTTCAAGCCCTCCCAATGTTGGGGTAGGAGTGGGGTTGATGAGAGAGGGTCAAAAAAGTATTCAGGAGGACAGAAGCACAGACAGAGTGGCATAAAGCTAAGGGCTAAATGGCAGCGAGCAGAGCTAAAATCCCAGCTTCTTTAAGAAGACTCTCCCAATCCCTCTGAATTCTACCATCTTCCTTCTGACGATTATCTCTCATTTATTCTGTGTATATAATATGTTTATAGAGAATTGTTTGCATGTTGTCTCTTCTATTAGACCGTGAGTTCTGTAAGAGCCAAGATTGTCATTTTACTTTTCTTTGTAAGATCAGCACTGAACCCATTTTCTAGCACCAAGAAGCCTTTGACTAGATGCTTGTCGATTGACTGTCTGACTAAAGATTACCACAGAAGGGAAGACACTATGGCTGGGGAGCAGCAGTTCAGAAGTTATCCAAGATCACAATGGGGTCAATAGTTGGACCAGTCAAGTCAAAGATAACCAAGAACCAGAGACATACTTAATAGGGATGGGACAATGAAAGAGGATGGCTCTGAGCTACTTGCCAAAGGAACCAATGCATTCCCCAGAATAATGCCATTGGCTCTCTTCTTTCAGAGCTCTTCCCTGGCAATGTCCTTTACTCTCATGGCTTCAATTATCATCTCTGGGCAACTGATCCCCAAATCTACACATTCCACCCCAAACATTCCCAAGTGTTTACAGTTTATGAGAACTTGGGTTTCCTGTCACTAAACAAGATTAGGTGAACTCAAAGGTCCCTTTTGGATTTAACGTTCTCTGTATATCCAAAACGTAACTCGGCCTCTCTCCAAAACCTAGCATGGTCAAGGGGATTCATAGCATTAAACGTGGAGTCACAGAAATTGATTTCCCATCCCATCCTAGCTGGATCACTTATTCCCTAAGTGACCTTGGACAAGTCACTGAATCTCCTTGTGTCTCAGTTTTCAATTGTAAAAAGATAAGACTGAACTAGATGATCTCTAGGAAATGTTTTAGTTCTAGCTTATATATTTTTGAGCCTCAGCTTCATCATTTGAAAAAGGGAAAGGGTTGTTAGCTTCATCAGTCCAGAAGTCTCTTCCAATTTAGTCTTTTTTGAGAATGTAAACTTGTTGAGGGCAGGATCTGGGATTTGGGGAGGTTACTTTTGTTTTATCTTTGTATACCCTGACTCCAAGAATGGGGTCTGGCCTAAAGTAGCCACTTAATAAATGCTTATCGATGCAGTTGAATTAAATCCAACTGACCCTTCCACTCTTCACTTGGCAAAATTGAGCTGATTCTTGACCTAATAAATTTCCATGGGATCTGTTGGAAGGATTAAGGTCAGAGAAGCATATAAATGGTTAGCTGATCTTTCCCACTCATGTAATCATTCCTATGTTTCTGAGTCAATCAGCCTCTCAGGGTGAGTGGGGAGGGAAAAATAATCCACAAAGAAGGGAGAAATCAAGTCCCCACACATTCTAACCGCACCGTTCATTTTTCCTCTGGGCACACACTATGGAGCAAATAGTAGGCAATGGTGATTATTTCCCCCCCTTGGCAAGAGCAGCAGAACCAAAGAGATTATACACACAGCATTTGGAAAGCTCCCACAATCTTTGCAGACAGAAAATAGGGTCCTTCTTGTTCCATTTTAGGTTAAGTCGATAGCACAAGGGATCTGTTTACCCCAAATGGGGAGTTGAGGATAAATAGGCTTCCCAAAGGGAAGATGGCTTGACTCAGATGGGAAATCCTCTGTGCTGAATGGAAGGTGAGGCAGAGGACATGGAAAGCTATTGAGTGATGGAGCACTTAGCAGAGTTATTTACTATTGCATCTCTCTCTCTCTCTTTCTCTCTGCCAACCACATAATTAATGACTCCTTTGCAAAAGTTTTCATCACAGGGGTACTTTTTTTTGCAAGAATGGATATCATCTCATTGAACCAAAAGTCTATCTCCTAGGCAGAATAGATTGGTTCCTCTCTTTGATCCCCACCCCCTCCCAGTCCACCTTAAGGGATGTTGCAGAGAAATCAAAGCTATATTCCCCCACTTCCAGACATGAATGGCACATACTCCATCTCTCACCACCAAGTATTAAGCAGTTAGGTGGCACAGAAGATAGGGGGCTGGATTCAGGAAGACTTGATTTCACACCCTGGCTTGGACATCTCATAGCTGTGTGATCTCTGGCACGTCACTTGACCTCCATCACCTCAGTTGCCTCGCCCATTAATATGGGGATAATCACAATTCCAAAATTGTGAGAATCAAATGAAATAACACATGCAAAATACTTTGCAAATCATAAGAGGTTGTAGAAACATTCGTTAACATCATCATCACTGCAAGTCATTCCTCATGCCATTCCTCTCAATATCCTTGTCCTCCTTTAAAATTCAAGTGCCACTTCCTCCATGAAGTCTCCCCTGATTCTCCAAGTCCTTAGTATTTGTTTCTTCCATCATCTTTCTTGTGCTTCATTTATTTGCATACATATTGGCCACATACAGCGTTATTTTTCAAGCAAAGGAGGCAATAGACTCGAATCATGGTATCATTCCATTAAACCAAACTCTACTGAACAGCTCACTTCAACTTTTAAGGAAAAATAAGAACTAATGTGTCTGAGAAGGATCCTAAGGCTCTGTAGTACCTTCTGAGACAACAAAGTCAACACAGCAAGATTCAATGACATCTGGCATCAGTTCTGTTGCTAGGGATATCTGGCAACATTCTAACTGGGAACCATAAATCTCGAGCTAAAAGAAATGCCAGAAGCCATCTAGTCCAACCCCGAGGAAACTGAGACCCAAGAAGGTATAAAGACTTGGTTACACAGAGCTAGTCCTATGGGTGAATATCCTCTGCCTTCCTAAATTTCTTGTGCTTACCTCCTTGTTTAGTTGTTTAATAAATGGTCGTGGAATTGAATTAGATTGAATGAAAAAGAGAGAAAGACAAGCCATGAAGAATTAGCTGAGTTATATTTCAGACAAAAGGCTTGGGACTCTAAGACTTCTCTGTGAGGCCTGAGTGACCTCTCCTCAAGGGTGTGCTAGAGTCAGCTCCAAATTGCTGAAAAGCCAATCATAAAATTTTCAGTGTGAACATTTATACCTCAGAAATCAATAAAGTTATAAATTGGGGTTTTATTTTTGTTTGTTGGTTGTCTAAATTTAAGAAAGAGGATAATTTTAATGATTTTTAATGATAAAAATGTTAACAAGTCAGATAAAACTTGAAAGTCTGTCATTCAGAGAGCTGTTTGTTAACTATTTAGTGGCATCCACAGTGCTCCTCCTCCTTCTTTTTCTTCCTTCTTCCTTCTTCTTCCTCCTCCTCCTTCTTTCTTCTTCTGCAGTTCAACATTTTATCTTAATAAAATTAGAATATGCATAGTACATCCAGGAAGATGAGAGATGGAACACAAAACTGGTAGTCATAGAATTATAGAAAGAAAGAAGAAAAGAAGGAAGGAAGGAAGGAAGAAAGAAAGAAAGAAAAAAAGAAAGAAAGAAAGAAAGAAAGAAAGAAAGAGCATCAAAGTTCACCCAAAAATAAGATCAAAGAATCTCAGAGTTGAAAGGAATTTCATACCTAGACAAGGATGCCCCACAACAACAACATCACTGACAAGACCATCATCCATTCTCTGCTCCAAGACCTCCAAGGAAGGACAAGGGTGCCATGTCTAGCCTTTGAGGTCACTTTCAGTTCTGAATATAGTACTATGATCCCTTGAAGCAGCTCACTGCCCCTTAAGGCAACCTGTTACAACTTTGAATAGCTTCAATTATTAGGAAATTTTTTCCTGACATCAAGCCAAGTTTTTCCATTTTAATCTTTCTCCATTGATCCTAACTCTAAATAGCCCCTAAGCTCAGGGCTATAAGCATTAGGAGAAGGCTTCAAGAAATTCAGAAGCACTGGAGGAGGGCTAAAAGAGACTGAAGAAAAGAAATGATTTCTGCCTTTGGTCTAATAAAGAAGATTCGACATAAGTACATTAAAAATTCATAGGTGCACACATAGAAACACACATGTTCCTGTTCCTGGCTAAACAAAACTATGAAGGGACAGATGTGGGAATTATTGCCAAGCCAAAGAAAGAAAAGATTAAATCAGGAAAGACTCTAGAGAGGGTCAGAGTTTACAGTGACATTACAAAAGAATAAAGCAATCCAAAGTGAAGGGACAAAGGAGCCAATTTGCTCAGGGGATAGAAAAGTAACTCTGGAATAAGACCTGGATTCAAGGCTCTCTGCACCCACTCACCTGCCCATCCCCATGCTTATCCTTTGGGTGAGTTTAGGCAAATCTGAGCCTTGTTTTCCTCATCTAAAATGAAGTGGGGAAAGGTGTTAGATGTCTGAGGTGCCTTCTAACTCTAGGTCAAGGGGAAGTTATCAGGGCATGGCATGCTGGATCTGGAGGCGAGAAGACCCAGATTCAAATCTTGATTCAGACATTTATTCGCTGGGAGGTGGTAGAAAAATCACAACTCTTTGTCAGTGCCTTTTCACCTGCAAAATGGGGAAAATGCTCTCACTTACTTTGCAGGGTTGTCTTGGGGATTAATTGTGATCACATTTGTAAAGAGCTAAATGCTACTAATAGGAACAGTTCTACTTTTTTGTATTACACAAACTGACTCCTTGTTGGGTGGCATTTCCCTGGGCAGCCATACTAATTTAGCCCTATGTCAGAGGTCCCCTACTTTAGAGGGGCAGGTGGTGATGGGGTCATTTCGAGACTGGGAACAGGAGGAGGAGGTCTGTAGTAGAATGGTCCCTTTATGATAAGCAAAAACTGGCTATATCATTATGTATGATCCTATTGTGATCTTGGATAAGTCAGTTTTTCCTGGGCCTCAGTTTGCAAAGCGGCCTCTGCAATCCCTTTCAGGTTTAGATCCAGGATCCTATATGTGATCTTGGGTAAATCACTTCCATTCCTGCACCCTCTGCTTATTCCTCTATTAAACGGTGAGGTTGGTCTACTCCAGCACTGTCAAACTAAAATCAAAATGGATTCCTGCAGATCACCCACACATTAGCATTTATTTTTGCTGTATTTTTATTTATTTTGTTAAATAGTTCCCAGTTACTTTTGTTAGGTTTTTTTTTTATTTTCTTTTTATTTTTTCCCCCAGTTACATTTTAATCTGGTGAGACTTTACTTTTTGAGTCACAGGAGAGTTTCAAGCCACATGTTTAAGCCCTCTGGGCTATATAGCCTCTAGTTTTTGGAGTCCATGACTAGCCTGTGTGGAAGTAAAGCCCCTTCACTTCAAAGAGGAAGAACCCAAGAGAGGGATGGTGACTTTGCTCAAGGTCAGATAGTCCTTTTTCTGGCAGAATCCAGGTCTCCTAACCTCTAAGTTCAAGGCTCTTTGCCTGTCATCTCACAGAAGACAATGAAAGTCACCACTTTCGAATGAACCATCCAGGAGGACAGTAAAAGGGGTGAATATCCAGATAACCTGGGGATGAGCCTGGGGAGAGCAGGCAGTAATTACGTATCCTCAAACCTGTCCCAATCTTCCCTTGGGAATTCTGCTAGCTAAGTGCAGCTCTGGCTTCCCAGTTCATCAGAAACCAAAGAGGGCTTCACCTCTCTCTCTCAGTCAATTAACATGCTCATTTACTTGAGTGCAAATAACATTTTACTGTGATTTGAAAATGCACAAGGGGCTTCTAGGCCCTTAGAAGAGAACCTGTGTGGTGTGCTCATCAGTAGAAATGCTTTTATATTGTCATCCAAACCTACTTCATCGACAAGCAAAGAGGTTCATCTGAAGCAGCGAAACAGATGGGACAGAAATCATCCAGTTCCTTAAATTGGGAAGATGGGGAGGAAAACGACTAGGTCAGTTAACGCCTAGACTCTTAACCTTCCTTTTTCTTTTGAAATAGCCCAAGACCTGTGAGGACCACAGTGTGAGGGTATCCCTTCAGTTTTCAGTTCATCCTTCCTTTCCTACCCATCAAGTTACTCAATGTTGCATCTATGAGGTTCCCACACAGGGACTAATTCTCTCCAGCATCAGCTATATGGATTCAAGAGTCAATTATATTCACTGCAGCAAACATTTATCAGGCATTTAACTTTTAACAGTTTGAAGATCTAAAGACAGAAATGAACCAGGTCCTGTCTTCAAGATGTTTCTAGTCTTCAAAGATATAACGTATACATAGAGATGGTGAAATAGAGATTGGACCAATAGGAGCCCAGTCCTTAGGAGTATAACTAACGTGATCCATCTGATGCATGGAATCCCCCATGTGAATTTTAGGATGGACAAGTAAGTATTCAAAGTTCACTACCCTTTGCTTGGAAAAGAAAAGACTGCTGTGGGCTACTGAGCCAGAACCAAGTTTGCATACAAAAACTACCATGGGGGCTCTTAAGTGAAGAAGTCTTGGAGACCAAGGAACCTAGGTGCTATGAAAAAGATACGAGAGGACCAGTGATAAGAGTTCCTATAAAAACTACCAGCCTCCAAATCAAGGGCAGCATCATAAAGAAAGAAATAATATCATTACTTTTGTACATAGCACAGCATCTAACTACTTAAAAGAAATCTAATCAAATTACAAGAGAAATAAATCGCAAAACTATGATTGTTTGAGATCCTCAACTTATTCTTTCTGACCTAGATGAATTGTGAAGTTTCTAAAAACTAAACAAAAAAGAAGTTGAGGACTTACTTTTTTGTTGTTTTTGCAAGGCAAATGGGGTTAAGTGACTTGCCCAAGGTCACACAGCTAGGTAATTATTACATGTCTGAGGTCAAATTTGAACTCAGGTCCTTCTGACTCCAAGGCCAAGTGCTCTATCCATTGCCCTAATGACAACTGAAAGGTAATTATAAGGATTATATGTATGTATATATATATATATATATGTATATATATGCTCAGCCTTTACAGCACCTTTACAAAAACTGCCTTATATTAAGGCATAAAAACTTTATAAACAAATGTAAAAATTTTAAACACAACACAATAAAATAGTCACATACCTACAACACAATAATAGCCACAACACAATAAAAATATAATCACAGAAGTATTTGGGGAAAGGATTCAAACTTAAATGGGAACTAAATAATGTAATACTAAGGAATATTTGAACAGAAAACAAATCATAAAAAATAGATAAATTCATCAGAAAAAAAATGAAAAACAGGCAAAAAGAAATGATGAGCCATAGTTAGAAGGTAAGATATTCTGGAACAAAAGATTTCACCCCCAATTATTACTGACAGTTATTATTACTATTACAGCACTCTTTTTGGTACCAAAGAATGGGAAATGAAGTAAGTGCTCCTTGATGGGAAAGATGGTTTTCCACTGTGTATTGACGTATTATTGTACAATAAGAAATGAAGGACTGAAGAATTAAGAGAAGTATAGGAAGATACAATAGCTCACATTTGTAGTTTTCAATTTTTTATTTCATTTGATCTTCATAGTGACCCAGTGAATTAGATACTATTTCCTATTTCCTTTACACTAATGAGGAAACTAAGACTGAGAGAGGTTAAATGACTTGCCCAAGATCATATAGCTAACATATGTCCGAGGTAAGATTTGAATTCAGGTCTTTCAGATTCCAAGTTCATATCTCTATCAGTTTTGCCAACTTGGCCTTTCGAAAATTAGTTTGATCTAATACATGGTCAAGTAAGCAGAACCAAGATAAAAATACTCATAATACCTACAACAATGTAGCTGAAAGATCACAAAAAGAAATTCAAACTCTGAATAATTGAAAAACCAATGAAACATACTTCTTCCTTCAAAGAAGAGAAGCTGGAGAACTACTGGAATGTAATTTTGTATACATTTTTAGACAAAGTTTATGTCTTAGCACTTTTTTGGTCGGTTGGTTTGGCTTGGTTGTTTTTTCTTGGGCACAAAGGAAACTTCAACCTAGAGGAAGAATAAGAAATTACCCTGATGTGAAGGCAAAAAATATTAATAAAAATTTATAGACAAAAATGAGAAAGAACAGACATCAAAGAATAAGACGTAGATATCAAGAAAATGTCTTTAATGTATCAAGGAAATAAAGATAATTTCAAAAAAGGAACCCGAATTTCAGATTTATCTCATACATTAGAGAGTATATCAGCTGATAGCTCAGACTTTTTTCTCAGGGTTATAACCCAAAATCTTCAGACCACACTGAAGAAAAGCATCTTGGGCTCACTGTTAACCAGCACAAATGCTGTCATTTTCCAGGCTCTAGGGGTCAGGTTATCCAGTCTATCGGCCCCCAAGAGGGTTCAAGTAATGAAAGTGCCTAAGGGACAGATTGCCTGGGAACTGGCTGACCAATCACCACTGGGCCCCCCTTCCATACTGCCCTGTTGATAATTTACACTGGTCTGAGGAAATCATTGCTAGCTATTGATTCTGAAAGCAGCCAAGGAAGGGGGAGCAAATAAAGCACAATAATAATGTGAGGAAGGAGAAAGACTACAGAAGAACACCAAAGGTTCACTTAACTCCTATTTGGTCGATAGGCTGTTTATTGAAACGCATTATTCTTCTGTTCCTGATTCCCAGAAGTAACTGTACTGCCTGGAAGACTACAACAACCTAGTCAGCCTCCTCTGTCTACCATTGATTTTAATGGATAAAGACAGAGTTTTGGATAAGATCGTGTAAAATGGAGATTCCCAAAACTGATCTGTGCAACCCATAATGAAGATGATTATTCTAAGGGAGCTGATCTTGACAGCTATTCCTTGGGCAATGAACTGGTGGTATGTCTTTTAATCTCCTATCCCCCATCTTTCTGTGTGTTTGTGTCTGTCTGTCTGTCTGTCTGATGGTCTGTGTCTCTTTGTCTCTTTCTCTCTCTCTCTCTCTCTCTCTCTCTATCTATCTATCTATCTATCTCTCCCTCTCCCTGCTTTCTCATCCCTCTTTCCTCCCCCCATCTAAGCTACTACACCACAATCTTGAGAATGTAAAAAGGTTCTGAATAGCATTCCCATCATTTTCAAGGAGCTATAAAGGGAAAAGTCAGATGATTCAATGTTCAGGTCCTCAAACTCCCCTGGTATATTACCATTGCTTCTCCAGATTCTCAGTTCCATCTTATACCAAGGCCAGTAAAAGCCCAGTTGTGCCCAGTAATTATTTCCATTGAAAAATACTCCAAATACCCATCCTTTGAATGAAAATCAGAATCTCTTCTGAAATTTAGAGTTGTAATGAGCTGACTGCAGCCCTAGAAGACCCCCTCTGACCCTTTCACAATCAAATCCAATACAGGAAAGATGGTGAAGCTGAGAAGAGTAGGACTCGTAAAAGTGGATAATCGTCCGACCACAATGGTATGAGTCTCCCTATGGCAGTGCCCAAACTGATCACCATTTTCCTCTGAAGGAAATAGACTTCCCACGATCATGGACTACACAACTGACAGTGAACATAAAGACCATAAAGTCCAAACTTCACCCCATTTTTCAAATCTATATGCCTCTTATAGGCATATAGAAGTCAGGTAATGGGGCGGCTAGGTGGCATAGTGGATAAAGCACCGGCCTTGGAGTCAGGAGTACCTGGGTTCAAATCTGGTCTCAGACACTTAATAATTACCTAGCTGTGTGTGGCCTTGGGCAAGCCACTTAACCCCATTTGCCTTGCAAAAATCTAAAAAAAACAAAAACAAACAAAAAAAAAAGTCAGGTTATTTGTCCAAGGTCACACACAACCACTAAGTATCTGAGACTGGATCTGAACCCAAATTCTCCTGCATCTAAGGACAGTACCCTATCCAATATGCCCAAACTACTGCATCTGGTGTTGGAAATTTAAGAGAATGAAGAAGGAGGGGAGGAACAGAGAAGGGAAAAGATTGGCAGCAAAATACCCATTGTCAGCCAAGGAAAAATCAGTACAATGATTCATAAAGACAGATCAAAGCTGATTAAGGAGGTGAAATGAGCAAACAATGAAAGAAAGGCGCCACCTCAGTGGACAAATACTTCAAAATAAAGGAAATTAAATGAAAATCCCCAAGGAAAGTGTAGTTATGACAAATTCTACAAGTCTTCCAGAAACAACAATGGGGCAACTGAAAGAACAATTCAGGGGAGCCAAGAATTAAGTAAAGAGAGCAGAGAAATAAGGATAGAAACTAGAATTCTTAAGAAAAAAAAATCACCAAGTCTAACAAGAGATTACAGAATTTAGAACAAAAGAAAGAATCATTCTCCACAACAGTATAATATCAGAAAAAGAAAATGATAGATTTGGGAGGCAAAAAAAATACCACCCATCACCATAGTAAAGAAAAATAAATGGAACAAGATAGGAAAGTCACATAAGACCTCTATAAAATAAAAATACTGAATTTAAATAGAGAAAACATAGGAAAAATGTAAAGATTAGAAGTGTTCCAGACCTCATTAAGAAGAAAACCTGAATCCAATACTCTAAGAAATCATACAGAAAAAAAGAAATTTTCCAGATATTTTAAATACAAACAGCAAAGTTCAGAGAATCATAGATTCATTCATAATCTCTGGTCCAGGAAAGGAATAAAAGGAAATTAGCAATCATTAAATTCTTCCCTTGTTCTAGGCTCTATGTTGTGTTTCACAAATACTATCTTACTGGATCCTTAGAACAAATCTGGAAGTTAGGTACTTTTGTTATACCTACTTTACAGCTAAAGAAACTGAGATAGAGATTCAACAATTCACCCAGAGTCACACAAATAAATGTTTGAACCTGGATTTGAAGTCAGGTCGTCTTGACTCTAGGTCCATCACCACCGTACCACTTAGCTGCCTAGGTCATAGCGTTAGAGTTGGCAGGGTCCTCAGAGAGCATCTAATACAACTTATTGTATAATATGACATAAATCGAAGTTCTTTTGACATCCCCAAAATAGCATGTATTCAAAAGTAAAGAGTAAATATCACAGAGAATAATTAAATGTTCAGTAAATGAGAAGAGTCCAAAAGATTCAGAAAAACCCAGAGATGAATAGAGCACTCAACACATAAACTGAATAAGATACAGAAAATTAAATCCTTTCAGATACTAGAAAAAGACCCAAAAAACCCATAAAAGGTTCATTTTCATATGGCAAGTACTAGACAAGGACATGGATGTTAGAGAGCATGTTTATTGTTTGATTTTCTTTTTAAAAAAACTCATGAATAATAGTGAGAAGACAGAGAGCACAAATGGGTGAATTAATCTAAGGAGTAAAAAAAAAGGTATAATGGGAAAATGAGGAAGAGATTAGATAGGAGATGTGAATTAATATTTCAAAAGGAAAAAATTTCGTACTCTCATGAGTAAATCAATATATTAAATGGTGTATGGATAGAGAGGAGTGGAAGATGGGGGACCAAAAAATGACATGTCAGGACTCAAGGGGGGAGGCGGATGAGAGGCTTTCCATTTCTCCTGTTGGAGTGGTAGAAGAGAAAGGATAAACTATTGGGCAGTGACCACAGAAACCAAAATGGAATTAGATACAAGCAACAGAAAGGAAATAATCTAGCAGCAATGGGACTCAATTCCACAGACACAGAAAGAGTGGAGGCAAGTCTCTTACAAAGAACTCATTGGTATGGAGGCGATCAGACATTTCAGGAGAAATGTCTAAAATGCATTTCTGCATTTCAGTCATACTTCCACTGGAAAGCAAGAAAAATTGAGAAATCAGTAAAAGGGAGGACTAATGCAACATCATAGGATAATAGTATAGAATAATACCTCTCATTTCCATTACACTTTAAGGTTTACAAGGCACTTTACATAGCTATCTCATACACCCTCATAACAATCCTAGGAGGTAGGTGCTATTATTAATCATTTTTCATTTTACAGATGAGGCAAATTTGGATGTTATTACTTCATAGATGAAGCAAACTGGGGTTAAGTATTTTGCCAAGGTCACGTAGCTTTAAATTTCTAAGATAGAATTCAAATTCAGGTCTTCTAGAACTCAAGTTCAGTGCTATACCTATACCTCAATGGTGGTAAGGGACAAATAATGAGAAAAAAGGAATGGACAAATTTGGACTCCCCAGATTCAGATTACAAAAATCTTCTCATTAACTGCAAAGTCTCCATCCATAATTAGCATCCATAAAACTAGATTCCAGAAGAATCCTAGAGAAGTTAAAGAGTTAAAAGGGGGGGGGGAAGAGGGGAAGAGAAATAAAATAAACATCTCTTGAAATGTGGCACTACATGTTAATAGCATTTAAATAGAAGAATGAGTGAGGTAGACAAAGGTCAAGATTATGGAGAAAAGATTAGGTACTATTCCCTTAGGTGAGTGGAGAAAGAAAAGGGTAAAACCACCAATGAGAAAGAGAGAATAACAATAAAAATGAAGCTAACATTCATACAGCAATTCATATCCATGCTACAAAAAATATATTCTAAAATAGAAATGGAAGGTACTCAATCAATTTCTTTTTATGAGGCAAATATATTCCAGAAAGACAAGACCAAGGAGAGAGAATGCAGAAAAAGAGAAGCATTTACCAACTTCACTAATGAATGTTGATGCAAAAATTTTAAATAAAATTCTTGGAAGGGGATTATAGCTATGTGTCCAGAAAAATAATTCATTATGATCAAACTGCATATACACTAGAAATGCAAGAATGTTTCAATATTAGGGAAACATTTAGCATAATTAATCATATAAACAATGAAGAAATGATAAGCACATTTGTATTTCAATAGATTCAGAAAAGTCTATGAAAAAAAATTACTCCTTCTATAGAAAAGCAAAACTCCTTCTTCCCCAGTAAATGATGCTTGCCCCAATGACTGACATTGTTAATCTTCTCTCAGGAGTGATAAAATAAGATATAGGGTAGGTAACTTTGATTTGAAGACAGATTCGGAGTATCTGAAACATGGCAAACTACCCAGGAAAAAAATGAAAACAAAGGACACTGAGAGACAAATAGCAGAGGGAGAGGAAAGCAGTGGATTCCAGAAATGGAAATAGAATAAGAATGGGGATGGAGGGAAACTTGTATGGGTCAAGGTGTGTCTGATGATGATAGAACAGACCATAGACTGTGCAGTGGTTGAATGACCTGAGCAGGAAAGGTAGCAAGATGGTAGATTCTAGAAGAAGTTGAATGCCAAACAAAGCAAATTGAACCTTTTGAGAAAAACTGGTATGGTGAAAACTCTGCTGGATTTGGAGATAGAGACACTGGCTTCATGTCCTTCCTCTTGCATTAATACCTGTATCACCTTGAGTCTTCCCTGGGTCTCAGGTACCTCATCTGCAAAATATGAGTTGGTTTAAATGGGTTTTTTTGAGGTCCCTCTAGATTGGGGTGGGGAGCATCTGGCCCATGGACTGTATGTATAAGGCCCAGGAAATCATTTGGTCTGGCACTGCCATGGCAACCTCAGGTGGGACTAGAAATTCAATGAATCTAGGAGTTTTTTAGTAATGAATTAATTAAATGTTTAACCAAATATGACAGGTAAATGATGTGATAAATATCCAAATGGTCCTTGGCAGGAAAAAGGTTCACCACCCTTGCTCTATCTCAATGATCTTTTTACTAAAGCTTTTTACCTCCATCATTGTTTATAAATATATAAATACATATATATGATGTTTATATATATGTGTGTGTGTGTGTGTGTACATGTATATGTATTATATATATTTAAAAGTACACATATATATGTGGAGGTCTTTATACTTAGGTATATACACACAATGATAATGATGATGAAGATGTTTGTTCTTTATAATCATGACATCAGGGAGGTGATGCCATGACAAGCACATGAACCAGATTTGAGTGGGGGGGGGCTGTGCTAAGTTACCAGCCTCACTTTCTCCTCCAGAGCCATCTGGGTACAGGGGCCCAATATGAATCAGGATGACTGAAGATGGTCCTGGATGTGAGGCAAGCAGGGTTAAATGATTTATTTGCCCAAGGTCATACAGCTAGTAAGTATTGGAAGCCATGTTTGAATTCAGGTCCTCCTGCCTAGGTTGCCACCTAGCTGATTGCACACACATACCATAATACACACACACACACACACACACACACACACACACACACACACATATATATATGTATATATGTGTATATATAGATATACATATATATACATATATACATATATAACATGATAGATGGTAGAGAAAGGAAAATAGAAAGATAGATGGATGGATAGATAGATGATAGAAAGATAAATAGATGATGGATAGATAGATGATAGAGTGTCAGATAGATGGATGGATAGATAATAGATAATAGTACGTATATAGAAATATATGTGAATATATGCTTATAGTGTGGTATGGATCTGATTTATACATACATATACATATATGCTTATGTATACATAGATAGGCACCATTACATATGTATTATATACATCATGCTAGATAAACATATATGCCATATAATTATATGTACTATTATATATATATATATATATACACACATACACATTACTAGGCATGCATATGCCACATATCTATACAATATACTTTCTCTATATATCATACTATATATGTGTGTGTGTATATGTGTGTGTATACTATACATATAGGTATATATGCATACATACACATATAAAATAACTATATATACAATTACAAAAGAAACATACTGAAATATAATAATATATATAAACAATATATTTAAAGGTTTACATATTCTTGTAATATAATATATATTTATATGTAATATATTTACAAAATATTTTAAAATCTATATTCATACAATAAAAAAGCAACATTTATTTGTTATTAGATCTAATGTCTGTACTTATATTTATAAACTTGTTTAGAAATATTTTAACTTAATCATAAAATATTGTTATTTAGTATAATCTTATATTTCAGTATGCTCTCTCTCTCTATATATATATATATATATATATATATATATATATAAACATATTTATTGCTAACCATTTCAGTGTGATCAGTTTCTTTTATAATTAGAGAGAGAGGGATATGGATAGGGATGGGGATAGGGATATGGATGTGGATATAGAAATGGATATATATGTGTGTGTGTGTATATATATATATATATATATACGTATATATATATATATATATATATATATATATATATATATATATATATATCAAGATCCCAGATTTAGGTTAAGAAAACCCCCAACTAGTTCAATGTCCCTAATTCATTTTTCCAGAAGAGAAAACTGGTCCCTAGCAAAGGAGAACTGGACTAAAATTCCATACCAGATGAGAGGCAGAGACATCAGTCATAGAACCCAGATCCTACCCCCTAATCCCCAGCACTTTCCCCTGTGCTACTGTTACTATTTAAAACCCCCAACATGCAAACCCACCAGAAAGATGCAAACATGATCTTTACCAATGACCGCTTGGGACTGGAGGATGAGAACTAAATAATGAGTGATCCAAGAAAATCATCTTGGGACATTTGAGGTTCTGTTTCAGAGGAGGATCATTCCAAATCAGGTCAGATTTCTCCCTCATCCTGTGAAACTCTTTTTATATCCCCAACTCCTAGAGTACAAAGGGACAGAACATGGGAGTTTTCTGACCAAGAATTGCAACCTCTCTGTTGAGGGGAGTTTGCATTCTTCCTCCTCCACACAGCAGAGGTGAGTGTCATACACAATAGCTTAACTCTACAAAGGAGGTGGATAGGTAAGGTGGAGAAGGGATAATTATGGGTGGGATCTGGAATTTTATCAGATGGTGACAGAGAAGAAGGCTTTCCGAGCAAAGCAGACTGTTGAAAGAGACAGTGATTGTGCCTCTTGTTCTGCCATTATCCAAACTACCTTCAGGCAAACCTTCCCTGTTATTAAATGCTACTCTGCAAGTCTTCATTGTGAGACTGGAGGGTATAATCACAGGTGCCAGACGCCTAGAGAAAGCTGATCCAGAGGTGTGAAAAAAGAAAACACAAAGATGAGCTGAATAAAAACACATAAATGAGGTGTAAAAAATCAGATTAGAGGGGGCAGGAAAGGTGGAAGAGAAATAAAGGGGGGAAAACTGTGAGGTGTTTGAGCTGTTGGGTTGTGCAAGTACTTTTTCTCCCCTTTTTTCTGAAAGATAAACTGCAAAATACAAGAATTCAGAATGTCTCTATCACCTCTCTAACTCAATTGCTGGTTTGTTTTGTTTTTTGGTTGTTGTTTTGGAGGGTTTGGGGTTTGGGGATTTTTTGTTTTATTGTTTGTTTGTTTGTTTTTACATTGAATGGATAGAGCCAACTTCAGAACCAGGAAGTTCTGGGATTGAGTTCATCCTTTGGCGCATCATTTATCTTCTCAGGGTTCTAGACAGCCTTCTAAAGGAAGAAGTTTCAGAGAAAGAACTGGCCTGCATCCTTCCATCAGTAGTTGGAGTTTCATTATCTGGGCTTTCAGAGCCTCTGACAATAAAACCACAGGTCCAGTTCCTATTATTGTTTGCCAAGCAGCACTATGCTAAACCTTGAAGATGATGCAAAGTGAAGCTATAAAGACAAAAAGTATAGAGGTCCTGCCCTCAAGGAGCTTACATTCTATCTGAAGAAAACAAGCTATATGCAGACAAATAAAAAACAAATTAAATACAAAATCACTGGGAGGCAGAGAGAAGCTTGAACCATGGAGAAGGCTTCATTAGAAGGGACACTTAAACTATAGACACTTTGAGCTAGGGGACTCCAAGAGGCAAGAACATTTGGTTTCTGTAGGCAAGTATTAATGACCTGTAATTAATGAATGACTTAATTCATTAAAAATAATTTATTAGGGGAGGTTAGGTGGCGCAGTGGATAGAGCACTGGCCCTGGAGTCAGGAGTCCCTGAGTTCAAATCTGCCTCAGAGACTTCATAATTACCTAGTTGTGTGGCCTTGGGCAAGCCACTTAACCCCATTGCCTTGCAAAAACTAAAAAAAAAAAAAAAAATCATCAGTGAAAGAATGTAATACACTTTGCTCACGAAGACCAGAAATGGATCATCAAAAGGTATTTATTAAGTACTGAAGGAGAAAAAAGTATGGGGAAGGGAGTAGAGGGAAGGAGAGATAACTACATAGGTATTAAGTCCTCTTAGTTCCTGATTATAGGCAATATCACCAATCATTAATGTTTCTGTTCCATCTTGCTTTTTGAGAACCACAAGTTCCAGTGAACTAAACCAGTGCTGCCTCTCCAATGTGTAGAAGGCAGGGTAATCGTGAAAAAGAAAATCCAAGACCCAGAGCTAGAAACCAGAGTTCTGCTCCTAGCTCTGCTACAACTCTATGCATCTGTAAGGAAATCCCCTTAATCTCTCTGGGCCTCAGTAATAGAAGGTTGCATTTAATGATCTCTATAATTCTTTCTCCCTCTAATTCTATGATCCTGTGTGAAGTTCAGTTCCCTGTTGTGTTTTTCCCAGCATTTGGGAAACATCTTCAGACAGCAAGGGAGTAAAAAAGGACTTGAGTTTTGAATCCTGCCTCAATCGTTGTGTCCTGTGTGTGACAAGAGGCAAGTTTTTTCACTCAGACTCAGTTTCCTCATCTGTAAAATGGGGAACATATTTCACAAAATTATATGTGTGTGTGTGTGTGTGTGTGTGTGTGTGTGTGTGTGTGTAGTGTTTGTTGTTGCTATTCAGGAATTTTAGTCATGTCCAACTCTTTATGACCCTGTTTAGGGTTCTCTTGGCACAGACACTGGAGTAATTTGCCATTTCCTTCTCCAAATCAGGCAAACAGGATGAAGAGACTTAGCTAGGATGTGTCTGAAGCTAGTTCTAAACAGGAAAATGAGTCTCCCTGAATCCAGGGCCAGGGTTGTCTGGACTGAAATATTAGCCCTTATTATTTGGAAAGTTATTTAATCTCACTAGGCTGCCATGTCTTCATTTTAAAAAAAATTGAATCAGTTGGGTTGGGAGTGATGACCTCTGAAGTCTTTCACCCTTATAAGTCACCTAACAGCCTCTGTAAAATAAGAGACCCGGATTAGATGACCTCAGAAGTTCCTGTCAAGGATGGGTCTGTTGAGCCCATCATTGGAACCTGAGCCTGCTGGGGAGATGGAGGAGGGCTCTGGCCCTTGTCTGAGGCATTGTGGGCAGCAACCAGAAGGTGGAGGAGGGATTAATTGGGCTTCTCTAGGCTCCTGCAACCGCACTGCGTAGGCTGCCTCCACCTAGGCATATGGCCAACTCTGTGTAGAGATACAGTGAAAGAAATAAGCGTGGAATACATAAAGAGGTGAGATTAAATATTTACATTTTGGTTTGATCCTCACTGAAGTAGCACCCCACCCACTCTGGTCCAGGTGGATTTTCTGCAGAACAACTCAGAAGTTTTTGCTATGTTTTGTTAGTTTTTATTTTTTGTAAATCAAGATGTAAAAAAAAATCATAGAACTAAGAGGGGGCCCATGAGCTTAGCAAGTCTGCATTTTATCTCTAGAAGTGACTGCCATCAAAGCATTCCTGACAGATGGGACTTTAACCTCTTATCCCAGAAGTCCTCCAAGGAAACAGATAGCTTGGCATAGAGAAAAGAATCCTGGGCTGAGTTCAAGTCGGAATCTTGCTACTCATTTGCTGTGTGACATTGGGAAAGTATGTTATTAGAGTGTTGAATTTGGAATCCTGAAAATCCAAGCTCAAATACCACCCCAGATGCTTACTAGCTGCTTGACTCTGGACAAGTCACTTCTCCTTTCTCAAACTCAGTTTCCTAATATGTAAAAAAATGAGGGGACTGGAGTCAATGTCATCTAAGGGCCTTTCCTGCTTTAAATCTATGAAGTTCAGTTTCCTTGGTTGGAAAATATGCCATTTCTTCCTGGACAACTCCAGAAGCTTTCCTTGATTGCATATCCCTACCTTTACTGCCCTTTCCCTCTTCAAATTATCTAATGTCTATTTATGTGTGCATGCTGTCTCTCAAGTTTCTGGGAATAGCCTATTTTATTTGGTAAAGTGCCTGGCCCTTACTAGGTGCATAATAATTGTCTGATGATTGAAAAAACGACAACTATTATTAGCCAAACTGTCCCTACTGGCAACCTAGGTTGAGATAAATAAGTCTATAGGGATCTTAATAGTCAACCTGAGGAATAGAAGTAGAAATCAACCTGTGATAAAGGAACTAGAGTCAGATGAACCTTTATTAAGCCAAGTGCCTTCCCTTGAAAAATTGTCTGTCATGTATTTGGTACAAATCTATCTATTGAGAGAAAGACAGAGAGAGAGAGAGACAGACAGACAGAGACAGAGACAGAGACACAGACACAGATAGATCTCCTTATCTATATCAATCTATTTATATATACATATATATATATATATATATATATGTAGATAAGTAGATACAGGCATATTCGCTTTCTGTACACCACTCCTAGAATGTAAGGCAGGATCTCTTACATTTCTGTTTTTGTAGCCACACCACTTAACACAACATCTTGCAAATAGTAGAGATTTAATGAATGATGATTGGTTGATTAAGTATAACAAAGTTCTGTTGAGTTGAGAAGGACTGAATAATATAACAAAGTTCTAGTTTTGATCCCCTCCATTCTTAAAGTGCAGCCTTGCAGAATAGAATTAAATAACAGGATAATGATAATAATAATAATAATAATATAAACAATCTATTGATGTGAAAAAGGGGAACAAATGGTGGTAGTTTGGATAAGGGCAGAGGGAGAGAAACCTCTTTCAAATGAACATTTTGCACTAAAAGCTTTCTACTCTGTCTCTCCATCTGACAGGCGTCAGGAAAACAACGACATGGACTTGTTCCTGCCCTCGAGAAGATTACTTTCCATTGTATAGGCTGGTCGTTATTGGTCTTCTTTTGATTATTTTCTTGGGTAATAAAAATGTTTTGAGATCATCTTGGTTTCTGCTCCATATTTTTTGAGAACCATTCTCTCAAAGTCTTCAAAATTGTGTTTTGTCCATCACAGGTTCCCTCTATGTTTACCACTTTTAGTCTAAATGCTTTTCTCACATTTGTGGCTTCCATTCTATTTCCATTTCCTCTATAAGCATAATGAGTGACTCCACACTCCTTGATGAAGGATATTTTTAAACTTTTTCTGATATTTTCCATCTTTAATCTCTTTGTTATCCTCCATTCAGTTTTGTACTTACATGTCCTTCAGAAGACTTTGAATAAATATCTCCTGTCAAGATTTCTTAAAACCAATTCTTCCCACTGTTTTCCCCTATTTTCTGTAACAAAACTGGACTCAAGATCAAGAAGACCTGAGTTCAAATCCAACCTAAGACATTGACTAGCGATATGACACTGGATAGGTCACTTAATTTTTGTGTGCCTCAGATTCTCCAAATGTAAAATTAGGAAAATGATAACATTTACCTCCTAGGATTGTTGTGATCCTAAAATGAGATCTATAAAGCATTTAACAACTCTTAAAACGCTATATTTATTGGTTATTTTAATTAATTACTTTATTCTAATCCTTCCTTGAATTTATATTCTAAGTTAGCATAGCCCCTTGGCTGCCCAGTGCCTCAGGTTTCCAAAGTGAAGTCAAGTCTTTGCTTAATAAAGCAATTTTTACGTTCTTTTTGTCTTCCCATGATGGGAAATGATTTATACTGGTTAAAATTCGTATTAAATTGTTCTGATCAGTGTGAATTCTCCATTTACTTCCAGTTTCAACATCAATAATTTATTATTATCCCTTGTCAAATTAAATATTTGTAAAGCATATTGCGCTTGGCACATAGTAGGAACCTAATAAGAGCTTGCTTCACTTCCTCTTAATTAGATTGTCAAACTTGTTTTAATTACACATCACATCTTTTTGTATTCTTTCTTCTTGCTTTCTTCTAATTTTGATTTTTGCTCTCCTATGTCAGTGGCCTATATAGAAAGACACCTGATTGGGGAAAGTTTCACACATCAGTGACAAGTCGTTTTCTGATCATTAAAATATAATCAATTTCATTTTTATGATAATATTCTATATTTACCATATCCAGCATCTGCCAATTATTCTTTCAAAGAAAATATTCATGGTGTATATGCATGAGGCATTTGTTTAGCCTGTGATCCATATTTCTGAATATTTTCTCACTATCCTTATCTCTGCCTACCTTTGCATGAAAACAAGTGTCAGAGTATATGTTAATTTTAATCTGGTCTTCCTTGTTGAGCTCTCATACAATTTTTCAATTTCTCTTCTTCCTTTGCAACAGACATTGTTATTAATCCAGTGATTATTTTCATGGTCGTTCTTTTGCAAATAGTTATCATGAGAATGGCAATACAAAAAGAGCAAATTTTCTACAACATTCTATTTCTTAAGGCTTTTGGATCTATAAGAAACCCCCTTGGTCAAGGCCATCCTCCCATTTAGTCACAATAGTCATCTGTGTGTTTTGTTTTCCCTACGGTTTGAAGGTCCGTATCAATTCTCTTCAGCTATTCTAGGAGTGTGCCCACTCGTCGGTCACTAGACATTGATATCATATTTAGAATATCAATAACTAAATGAGCGTTTATAGATGAACTAAAATCTGTTTTTAGGATGAGGATTGAGTCACGGTTTGAGTCAATAGAGTTGGAGGCATGAATTTAGGGTTTAGCAAACCATTTCAAAAAAATCTCAAATGAGATCACAAAGAGGTGAACAACTGAAAAATGACTAAACAATAAAGGTTGTCTGATTCTGAGCATATCTGTTCCCTTTTCTACCACCATCACTAAAGAAACAGAAGGGGGCTACACAGGACCTAGAGCTATTTTGTATTTGTCTTTTTTTTCCATGAGCTATTTTGACCAAAGATCTAACATCCAATGGCCATCCTATTGGGGATGAACTGCATCTTCTTCACTGAACTGGTCCTTTGATGTTGCAGCTTCAGAATCATCTTCATACCTCTCTAAGACATTGAAGAAATTCTTTGTGGAAGTTGGACAAGAATAAAGGAGTTAAATCAGAAAGCTTTATAAGGGGTAAACTGGCCTCAGTTAGAGCCACTTCTTAGTGAAAAAAAACAACAACATAAAAGTCATTATCTGTTTCTTTTTTTTCCAATCCTTAAGTCCTCGAGAAAGGAAAGTCGTGTGCAGTGGTACAATCTTCACTTGCCTTGCAAGGACTCAGTTCATTTCTCATCCAACACATCTTGTAGTCTTTCATTATTAGAGGATCATAGGATTTAGGACTTCAAGGTACCTCAGAGATCACCTGATTGCAACTGTAGACAAATCCCAGACAAAGGAAGGTGCTGTTCTTTGGGAAGTAGGGTGGGATCTGGAATACAAATTTTAATCCTTGTCCTCTCTGATCCTGGACCTCTTTTTCTGTACAGCCCTTGTTTTGTTCAAGGTTCTCTCCTTCCAGATCTCTGATAGGACCAGAGATAGAGACATGGAAAGGACACCAAAGATCATCTAGTCCAGTTGTCATCATGATAATGTTTGTTCTTCATTCTAGAAAAAGATCATGATATCAGGAAGGTGATGCCATGACAAACACATGAACTGGATGATTTGAGTGGGGGGAGCGGGGCTGTACTAAGTCATCAGTCTCACTTTCTCTCCCAGAGCTATCTGGATCTGGCCAGATAGGAATCAGGATGACTGGAGATGGCCCTGGATGCAGGGTAATTAGGATTAAGTGACTTGCCCAAGGTCACACAGCTAGTAAATGTCAAATACCTGAAGTGGGATTCAATCTCCCCTCCTCCTGACTCCAAGACCAGTGCTCTATCCACTTTGCACTTAGCTGCCCCAGGTCTTACTGTACAAAGAAGGAAACTGAGGCTCACAGTAATTGTGAATGTGTGATTATTAAGATATGGTTAAGAGCTTTTAAGATGAAAGAATCATTGATTTGGGACTAGAAAGGACCTCAAAAACAGTCACCTTTATTTTACAAAAGAGGAAACTGAGATGTGGTTGTTAAAATGCATCAACATTTTGTCTACAGCTGTCTTAAGATGAAAGAATCTTAGATTTGGAGCTAAAGGACACATCGTGGTATCTAAACCAACCCTTTCATTTTACAAAAGAAGAAAATGAGGCCCAGAAATACTTAAGTTCCTTGGTCTAGGTCACATCAGTTGCAAACATCATAGATGGGATTGTTGTTCAATTCTGTCTGACTCTCCACAATCCCATTCAGGGTTTTCTTGGCAAAGTGTGATTTGCCATTTCCTTCTCCAGCTCATTTTACAGGTGAGAGAACTGAGGCAAACAGAGTTAAATGACTTTTCCAGTAAGTCTCTGTGGTCAGATTGAAACTCTTGAAATTGAGTCTTCCTGGCTCCTGATCCAAAGCTCTGCATTGTCACTTAGATTTGAGACTGGCATTCCACTAACCTTTGGTGATTCTAACTCAATGCTAAAATATTTTTATTTTGTCTTCCAAAGCTTCCAGTGAGAAAGGGATTGAAACTAGTACTTGTTTTCAGGTAAAATGTCACCCTTCCTGCCCCTAAAAGTCAGAAGATATATATTGCATCCATCCAGAAGAATTTCAGAGAGTCACTAACATAAATAAAACCTGCCTCCTATTTTTTGGCAAATAATGATGGCTGCTGATTGGTAACTTCCCATCCAGTCCCTGGGGAATATTTATTTCTCCTCCAGAGGCCAAGGGACTTTCTCTGCCCTAATTCAGAGCTCTGGGGTTGTTGTAAATAATCTGCAGACCCAGACAAGTGTTCAAATTGCTGAAAGCTTTCACTCACAAGTCCTACATGGTCCTCACCAGGGCCAGGGGAAAAGGCAAGGAAGAATCCATCAACACCCCTCCCAGGTTAGTGTACACTTTTTTTTCCCAAAGGAGCAACAAGGCCATTGACTGACTCAGTTACCAAAGACCACACACACACACACACACACACACACACACACACACACACACACACAACCCTGGGAGGGGCATCTGGTATTCAGCTCGCTCTGTAGCTAAGGAAACTGAGACACGGGAGCAGCTAAATGACCTGTTTCCTAGGCATTGATCCCCACAGGGTGCTGAGCTTGGGGGCTGGTCTACAGCTAATGACATACAAAAGATGATTTTAAATGCATTGGATCCCAGGGTAGAAGGAATCTCAAAGATCATCTAGTCCAGTCCCCATATTTCCTAAAGGAGGTGAAAGGGGCCAGGGCAATAAATTATTCACCCACGAATGCACAGGATTATAAATTTAGAGCTGGTAAGGACCTCAGCAGTCATCTTGTTTAACCCCCTCATTTTACAAAGGAAGACACTGAGGCCAGAGAGATTAAAAGCCTGGACCCATTATCACACAGGTTACATAGAACCATAAATGTAGAGTTGGAAGATCTTCAGAAATCATCCAACTTCATTTTACAAGGGAGGAAACTGAGGTCTCAAAGATCAAATGATTTTTTTCCAAAGTCACACTGGAAGGGATCATCAGTGATAATAGTCAGAGACTGTGTTCTGTCCACTGTACATATTGCCTTCCATATAACTTTTATTTAATTCATTATGACCTAGGACCATAGGATTCATGATTCAGACCTAAGAGAGAACTTAAGGTCATCTAGCTCATTTCTTTCATTTAGTAAATCAAGGTCCAGAGGGTTGATGCGACATGTTCCCAGTGTGGTCAGGAACCATATTGTATCTTCTTTGGTAGCAGAGATTTTTGAGTTTTTGTTTTTGGTGACCTAATACCAGAATCCTGGTAGTAGTAGGTTCTCGTTGAGCTCTAGAACTGGTCAGGAAACTCTGAACTCACTAACTGTGTGATCCTGGTAAGTCACTTGATCTTTAATTGCCTCAGTTTCCTCATCTGAAAATGAAGACGATAATATTACCTATTTCCCAGGGTGGTTGCGGGAACCCAGTGAGTTCATTATAAAGCAGCTGGCACAGCCCGTATAAATGTTAGTAGTGGCTGTTATTGTTGTTTTTATTTAAATGCGTGTTGAATTAAATAATCCGATACAGGAATTCCAGTTTTGACAAATGCCTCTTTGCCTAATGACAAAAGCTATTACGAAGAATTATTCTACCTGAGACAGAAATAGGAAAGTTGGAAGAGAGGAGGGGAGACGAGTAGAAGAGGGGGAAGGGCCTTGAGTGATGGAAACGTGAACCATATGAACCCAGATCTTTGTGTTTAATAAGGTGAGAGCCAGGGCTGGGAGTGCCAGCACAAAGTCCAATCCAAAAGTAGGAATAGTCATGCAAGGAGAGTCATCCCCCAGAAAATTCAGTCCTCATTAGGACCAGGGTTGAGGAGGAAGTTGAGGGCCCTACCAACTGAACCCTGGGAAGGATAGTCCTAGACCAGTTGTAAGGACTCTAGGAACTGGCAGTAACTTTCTAGACAAGAGAGTGAAGGCAGTGGTATCCCTAGGAAGAAAGTGTTCCCACCACTGGATTTCAGCAGCCTGGAACAGTCCCTTTCTCCCCTCCTTGGTCCAGACTCTGAAAAATGGCCCAGCCTCCATTCTGACTTGGGCTACACCTATAACCACAAAAATAAGGGCTGCATGGGAAGAAGAGGATGATCAAAGTTTTGCTGATCTCAACCACTTTTCCTACCCACTCAAACCAATCTGCATAAACACAATTTCAAATTACTGTTACGGAAATTTGGAAAGGTGCAATTTTTATGTTGTATGTTGTAGTTCAATATTCTTTGTCTTTTTAATCTCCAACACACAGCGTTTGACACATGGCTAGAGTTTGTAAACCATTATGGATTGGTTGAATGGGGAAGGCTATTTGTATGACTTAGGACAAATCACTTAACTACTCTGGACCTCAGTATCTTCATCTATGAAAGGAAAAGATTGAACCACATAGATTCTGTAACTCCTTCCAGAGCCAGTTCTATGATCTTGGGATCTTAGTTTAATCTCACAACAGTTATGAGATTGGGAGATCAAGTAGATCTTGCCCTTTTTATAGATGAGGAAAAACAAGGTTTCCTTAAAACGTAGATTTGCCCACTGTGCCCCTTTACTTCCTAAAAGTCCAATGGTTCCATATTCCTTTGAAGATAAAATATAAACCCATCCATTTGGCTTTTGAAAATCCTTCACATCCTGGCCTCTCCAGCCTCATTATACCTTTCTTTCTCTGATACTCTGCAATGTAGTTCAACAGGCTTTCTCTCTATCCCATTTGTGTGACAGTCATTCCCATACTCAGAATATTTTCCCTATTCAAATTTCTATTATATACAGCTTGTTGAGGTTTTTGTTTTTTTAAGAACCCTAGTTTGTCTTGACTCCCCTTCATAAAATCCTTCTGCTCTCTTCTGTGTTTAAAAATGCTTTGTTGATCATTTTTCTTGATTATTTTTTATATTACTATCACTCTTCTCAGCTCTCTGCCCCTTGCATAACTCTCTCCCAAGCTCAAGTTTTTAAAGGACATTTTAAATAATGGTGGGGGAAAGAAGAACATAAAAAGAAGCAATGGGACCAGTTATCATGGTAGATGGGTTAATAATAATGGGTGAAGGAAACATAAGAGAGCTGGCAAATTCTCATTTTGCTTATAGTGTTTCTTCCAAAGAAAATGAACTTCCAATGGAAAAATGCCCTCAATGAATCTGAGGCACTAGGCTCTTAGGGACAACACACTAGAGTAATATATCTAAAATTTCCCGTCTGTTATACTCTCCAGCCTATATCTTTCCAGATTAAAAAAAAGCAAAAAAAAAAACTGCATGTAATAAAGATTTGAGGCTTTATATCCCATCTTCTTTTTTGGGGGGATCCTTCTTTGAATATCAAAATATATATGTTTGATAATGTCTGTCAAGTTCAGAATAAAAGAAAATTCATTCATTCATTCATTCATTTCAAAGCTTTTGTTTTCATTGTTTGCTGTCATCTCAAACCTCAGTTTATTCTGGGCTGGGCATTCCTGATGTGACTTGGTCACATCCATTGTAACTTTTTTTCTATTAATCAATTCTTATATTTATTTAATAAGTGCCTACTAAGGCATTCTGCCAAGTGCTAGGGATACAAAAAGAAGCAAATGACAGCCACTGCAAATGCCTCTGAATATAACTTCTATAGATTTAGGATGTAAATTAGCCAGTGGATTTCCTATGAGTTCATATTATTCTCCTTCAATAACCCTCTCCTTTTAGTCTTTAAGCCATCTTTTTGCTGGCATATTTAGCATTACATTCTTTAGAATTTATTTCCTCTTGCTGATTTCCCCTTATAGAATTGCTTATTCTAGTTTCTAGGAGATTTTGAAATCTCTCCAAAATCTAAGGCGCATTATTATTATTAACAATAACTGGAGCAGCTAGGTGGCGCAGTGGATAGAGCACTGGCCCTGGAGTCAGGAGGACCTGAGTTCAAGTCCAGCCTCAGACACTTAATAATGACCTAGCTGTGTGGCCTTGGCCAAGTCACTTAACTCCATTGCCTCGTAACCCCCCCCCAAAAAAAACCAATAACTAATAGCAACTTGAATTCTATAGTGCTTTAAAGTTGACAACATGCTTTATAAATATTACTTCATTTTATCCTCACATCAATCTAGGAAATAGGTGTTATTATAATCACCATTTTACAGATGACTTATCCAGAGTCATACTGTTAGAATCTGACCTGAGGTCAGATTCTAATTCCTCTTCCTGGCTCTGAGGCCTACATTCTAGACACTACCCTATGCCATCTCTTAGAAGTGTAGCAGATGAGTGTAAAATGAATTGTACAATACTGAGAAACCTCATGAGCACAAAAACGAATCAGAAATTGTGATGATTTGAGTTGGATTGATATTGCAATTTACCTAAGGGCAATAGAAAAGAGGTGGGACTATTAAACAAATCAAGTACATAAGAAAATTGGAAGTTATATGTTCAGTCTAAACTACTTTCAAGAATTTTTTAAAATCATTGAGTTATTTTTTCTGCATGCAGTAATGTGCTTATCCAAACAAAGAAAGACGATGTGACATAGAAGGAAGCACTTTCAATTTGGAGACTGAAAAACCTGGATTTGAATTCTGGCTATGTTGCTTTCCTGCTTGGGTGATCTTGGGCAAGTAATTGGGTCTCCCTGGACTTCAGTTTCAGTAAAATAAACAAGATTGGAGGGGGGAGAGGTATAGGGTCAGGAAGGAGAAGAATCATGATGAGCAATTTGGGCTCCTCAAGTGACAGCACAAAATACACTCTAAACAAAGAGCTAAAAACACATCCCTTCAAACTGACTTTTTGAGAAAAATTCGTTGGGAATTCAGAGAACCCAGGACTCTAAGAGGATGCTTTCCATAATGCCTCTGTTACCAAAATGGATCTTGTCTATTATCTATAGATCATAGGTAATTTATATTATTATAAGGGGAAGGTTAAGGAGCCAAACTAGGGAGAAATTCCCTTGGCAAGATTCAATAGATGGAAAAAGTCTTGAATTCGGAGTCACAAGACCTGAGTTTAAATTATTCTCTTCTGCCAATAACTACCTGAATGACCTTAGATAAGTCTCTTAACTTTGCAGGGCTTTAAGTTGTTTCTTTATAAAAATGAGGACTAGATAAGGAAACTAAGGCAAAGTGACTGGCCCACTATCTCTGGTCTCTGAGGTCATATTTGAGCATGTTTCTTCCTTACTCCAGAGCCAGAGCTCTATCCATTGGGCTACCCAACTGCTCCATGAGATGAGAAAAGATCTTTGGGTCCCTTTATGGCTGTGGATTCTATGATTCATAGCAATTCACGGGAAAATAGAGTCTCGATTTGGCATGAGATTGGCTGCCTTTATATGAAAGCATTTTATAGCTCAGACTTTTCATTAACTCTGTCTGGCCTTGGAGTCAGTTTATTTTCAAATTAATACCATGCTTTGGGGGGCCTGTGTAGACATACCCTTAAGCTCTGAGCACAGCCCACATCCAGACATGAGCAGCCTTTTGTCTGAGCAAAGTCAACTCCATCGATCCCATTTACAAGAGCGGTACAAATCTCCAAATGATTACCCCCCTGGCGATAACTAGTTTTTAAGAATGAAATGCTTCACCACACTTGTTAATGGCAGCAGAATAAATAGCTCAGAATGCAGCCTTCTCCTCCCCTCTGGAGAAACCCAGTCACATCCTCAGCAAGGAAATCAACCAACATTGATTAGGTGCCTACTGGGTGCAAGGCTACCCTGTGCTAAGGGGAGGTGCCCCTAGCTGAGGCACAGTGGGGGGATTTGAGGAGATTGCTGTAAATCATCCTAACTTTATTCATTTTTTTAAATTTTTATTGATCCCTTTTATTTCTACATCACCACCACCTCCCTTCTCTCCCACCTCCAGACTCATCCCTTTTCATGAAATATAAAAAAGCAAAAGGAGGAAAACTAATCAACATGTCAACCAAGTCTGACAGAATATGCGGTGTTCCACATTCAAAGCCCCACTCCCACTGCAAAGAAGGAAAGAAGGTTCATTCCCATCTCTATTTGGATGGGGGGGATGGGCAAAGCTTAGGTTCATAGTTATATGACACAAGTCATTTTTTTTAATTCAATTGTATTTATTTTAATAAACAGTCAACATTTCCATATACCAGACCCTAGTATATGACATAAAGATATAGATATAGATAGATAGATATGATATGATATACACTACTATCATTTTGTCTATATTCAGTGGGTATCATGCTGTCTCCCCAGTTCAAATGTGATCTCTGAAAGGGCTATTTTTCCCCTTTTGTTCACCTTTTGTCTTCATATCCTCAGAACTTACATCTTAGCATCTGACATCTAGTAGGTGCTTAATAAATGTATGTTGGTTGACTGAAAGGTAAGACTCTCATGAATGGGAACCAGGGAGGATGGAGTGGTCACCTAGAAAAGGAAGTTTGACCTCAAGCATCCAGAATCACTTGGAACTCTTCATGGCAGTAGAGTCTTTTGTCCCTATCCCTAAACCCTTTTAAATTCTACTGTTAATTATAATTGATTATGAATTAATCAATTAGAATTAAAAATTATTTATCTGTTCATCCTTTATATCACTCATTTTGTATATATTTGTTTGCATGGTGTCTCCTCCATTAAAATAAGCTCCTTGAGGGATGGGTAAATTTAATTATGATTTAATTAATTTGAATTAAAAATAATTATCTATTTATTATTTCCTATTCATCCTATATATAACTTGCTTCCTTTATATTTGTTTGACTGATGTCTCCTCCATTAGAGTATAAGCTCCTTGAGGGAAGGGTAAATTATAATTAATGATGAGTTCATTCATTAGAATTAAAAATTATCTGTTTATTATTTCCTATTTATCCCATACGTACGAAACTTGCTTTGTATATATTTGTTTGCATGGTGCTTCCTCCATTAGAGTGTAAGTTCCTTGAGGGCAGGGGGAATTGTAAGTAATGATGAGTTCATTCATTAGAATTAAAAATTAATTGTCTGTTTATCATTTCTTATTTATCCTGTACATAACTTGTTTTGTATGGATTTGTTTGCATCGTGCCTCCTCCATTAGAGTGTAAGCCCCTTGTGGCAGGGACTATGTTTTTTGTTTTTGGGGGGTTTTTTGCCTCCCCAGAGCTTAGCATAGTATCTGGCACACCGGTAGATGCTTAATAAATGTGTATTGATTGGTTAGTAGGTTGATTCACGGTATAAATGGTCATGTTCATTTCGTTATTGATCCTTGAGCTCAAAGCAGAAATCAGGGGTTAGGAGAGGGGAGGGGAGGGAATATTCAAAGCCCTGGTAATTCTCTGGTCTTTCCCAATGACCAAGGCAATGGTCAACAGTGTCCTGCAGTCTGACAGTTAATATTAGTAGGACACACCCTCTTATCCCCAGCCAGATCAGGTCTGCCCCAAGGTTTACTCTGTTCTTGAGTAATCACCTCTACCAGGACTCAAGGACTCAGAGAGATCTTTGCTCTTGGACTGATAGCCAGTATGGAAAGATTTAAAGCAATTCCAATCCTGATTCTAGTCCTCAGGGAGTTTACATTCTATTTGAGGTGACATGTTTACTAATGAAATAAAGAATTGAAGATGTTAAAATGTCAAATGAGTATACAGACAAAAAAAAAAGTGAAGAAGAAATTCAGTAATGAAAGGTCCCTTTAGGCTGAAGGAATCAGGAAAGACTTCATGGAAGTGGGAGAATTCTAGTGAGCCTTTGAAAAATGAGTGTCTGGTATATTATTATTCTATAAGAAGCCATAAATGGTTGGACTCTAGAGAAGCATGGAATCCAGGAACTGATGCTGAGCAAAGGGAGTAGAACCAAGAGAACAATGTACACGTCTGTGAGATGAACAACCCTGATGGAAGCAGCTGCTTTCAGAATTCCAGAGAGCTAGAACAACTGAATTTGACTAGTTATGGATTATATTATCCCCATCCAGAGGAAGAAAATCAAAACAAAACAAAACACACACTAAAAACAAAAACCCTTCCGCATTTGATGAACACTTTATAAAAATTATCTTTTATGTATCTCTTTCCCTTAATTCTAATTCCTCAAGCTGAAAATTGCTAATTTGTATGTTTATCAAAATATGTATGGAAAATGCTACCCTGACTGTTCCCTACTGAGGGGATGGGGTGGGAAGGGAGGGTAGAGGGAAATTTTGTAACTTAGTATGTGCATATGGATAAAAATAAATTAATTAAATAAATTTAAAAAAAAGAAAAATAAGCATCCATTCAGAAGTTTCTGAACCAAGTGACCACCTTGACCAGAGGCAGGAGAAAGTGATAACAAATTCCCTGAAGAAGAGCACTCCTTTCAATAGCCAGCATTTCTAAATTAGCTACTGGGTATCAGCTACTGTGTTAAATATGGAGGATACAACATGTTCTTTTCTATCAAATGATGGGTTGGATAGATTTCAGGGAGACTATGAACTTGGATGGGGGAAAAATGGCATCTTTATTTTCATTTTCTTTTTAATCTCCTGTATTTTATTTTATACATTTAACACATGATTCCAAGAAGGCATCACCAGAATTCCAATGGGGTCCATGATTCAAAAAAAGGTTAAGAAGTCCCAGATTGGATGATTCCCTATTTTTAGCTCTAAGTCCCATGATAATCTTCTACCTGGATGTCTTAGCCTTTCACATGCTTGTCTCCCTAAATAGATAACAAGGTAGCGGAGTCTGATATTCATTGAAGAAATCAATCAAGCATTAATTTAAGACTTACCATGTGCTAGGTACTGTGATAAACCAGGACAAACAAAAAGCAAAGACAACTTCTGCTCTCAAGGGACTTTACATTCTTTGGGGGCCTTTTTCATTTTAATTCATTTTTTTAACTTGAATACAAACAAAAAAAAAAGAACATTGGGGTGGCTAGGTGGCGCAGTGGATAGAGCACCAGCCCTGGAGTCAGGAGGACCTGAGTTCAAATCCAGCCTCAGACACTTAATAATTACCTAGCTGGGTGGCCTTGGGCAAGCCACTTAACCCAATTTGCCTTGTAAAAACCTAAAAAAAAAAAAATTTTTAATTTTTAATTTTTTAAAAAGAACATTTCTGTGTTCACAGCAAACATAAGAAAAGGATTCAATATAAAACTATAAGTTTCAAAGAGGGTTTACATTCTAATAGATATAACTAAGGCATGGCAATAGGAGATTTGTCTCAGGATGCTGGTATTTAAAAAGTGATCACAGCACTTATCCTTTCCTTCAGCATAGCTGAAACTCATTAGTATCTCATTAGGAAGAATAATTAGCTAAAAATAGAAAAGTGCCAGTAGGTGGGCTTGATTGAGCTTCCTGTGTGGCAGCATCCCCAGCAATCTTCCCCTTTTAACCCAAGTAAGTTTCTCGGAGGCCTTCCCTATTTGCACCCTCTCTTCAATTTTCTCATCAATGTCCCTCAGCTCTGCACTGTTCCCAACCCTCAATTGAAATACCATTTGGGTACTTTAATTTTTAATATTTATGTTGGATCCAGGCCTGAGTTTCACTCTTGCCCAGTTGAGCCCAGTTGAGAAAATGATTCTTAATCTCCATAGAAACTCCAAATGACTCTCAACTTCCATGGAGACCCAAATGACTTGCAACCGTCATGGAGATCCCAAACAACTCTCAATGACAACACCCTTCTTTCCTATACCATTCCCCTCTAAAAGGCATGCTCTCCCAACAGCCCACTGCCGGAGTCTGTTTGGATCCAGTCTATTTTTTCAATAAACAACTTAGTATTCCTCTCCATGTGCACTGCTGTCCTCCTTATACCTTATACCCTTTCAATTTAGAGCTTTAAGAGATCACAGAAGCAACTGAATTCATTCCCCTCATTTTAAAGATATAGAAACTGAGACCTAGGAAAGTAAACTGAGACCTTGGTCAAGGTCATGCAGCTAGTAATTTTAACTTAAGTAATTTCAATCCAGGTTTTCCTAGCTCCTAGTCCAGGACCCCATATACTTTTTTGCTGTATTCTTCCTCTGCCTAACAGAGACACCTATCCACAGTAGGTGTCTGATAAAAAGAAAGTGACTGATTGATCAAAAGCTGTTTCCACTGTGTTGTTGTAACCAAGAAAATAAAACTCTGGACTCATCTGGCCACCAACATAAATCATTCATGGGTTTTCCAGGTTCTTTTCAAAGAACTTCCACAGTCAATTTTCAATTATCTGAGACAGGGGAAACAGGCACATCTTGGATGATAAAATCCATAAATAATCCAAACACTTAATTTTAGCCAAGAGTTTCCACCTCCTCTCCCACTGAGCCTCTCACAGAACTTCCAGCCACAAGTCCAGGTGCCTGTATTGAGTGTCATCCTTTCTTTTTTGGCCCCTTCTTTCTCTATGGCAGAGCAAAAATTGGCATCACTCGAAAACAGAATCCTCAGCCCTCAGAGAAGATCATGTGACCCTAGACTTTGATGAAGTAGAGACCTGAGATCACCCAGTTCAATCCCCTTATTTCCCAGATGAAAATCAATGGCCCAGGGAGATTACATAACTTGTCCAATGTCACACAGCTCATATGTGTCTGAGCCTGGATTCAAACACAAGTCCTTTGACCCAGAGCTCTCACTATCAAGTATATATCCCAGGAGGTCCCATAGACACCAAAGTATTCATAGTGGTGTTTTTTTAGTAGTAGCAAAGAACTGGGGAGGAAGTAGGTACCCATCAAATGGGGAATGACTAAATAAATTGTGATCAATATAATGAACTATTATTGTTCTGTAAGGCATTATTAATGTAATGAATATAGGGAAGCCTGGAAAGAGTTATATGAGCTGATGCAAAGTAAAAGGAAGCAAAACCAGGAAAACATCATTCACAATGACTGCAGAAATGTAAATGCAAAAAGTAACAACAAAAATTGGAGAAAAAAAACCTGAAATCTGTAAAATCATAATAACCAAGCTAGGCCCCAAAGAGGGCTGCCTTCTTCGCAGAGGTAGGAGGCTATGTGTGTAGAACATGAGAGATGTCAGATTTTTTTTCAATGTATTATTAGCTAGTTTTGCCAAATATTTTTTTTCTTTGTGTAAGGCATGGCTCTCTAGCAAAGGGGAAAAAAAGCAATACATTAGGAAATGTAATTGATGTAAAAAAAACAAGAATTTTCAAATCAAAATTCACTTAAAAACACATAATGAAGAAGGATTTGTTTGAGCTCAGCCTTGAAAGAAACTAGAAATTCTAAGAAGCAGAGATGAAGGGGGAGGTATGGGGGACAGTCTGGGCAAAGGAACAGTGGTGGGGAATTGGGAACCACGTATGAGGAACAAAAAAGAAATCTAGTTTGATAGTGAAAAGGAGTAATAGGTAATGAAACTGAAAAAAGAGAGGAAGAGACCAAGTTTTAAAGGGTTTTCAATCCCAAATGGAGGAGTTCATGATATTTGATCCTAAAGATAATAGGGAGTCTTTGAAGTTTATTGAGGAATGGAGGGACATGTTTAAATCTGGGCTGTAGGACAAGCTTGGTGGTAACTGTGTAAAAAATGGAAAGGAGTGGAGAGAGACTTGAGGCAGAGAGGTTAAAAAAAAAGTATTGTCATAGAACAGGAGAGAAGTGATAGGTTAAAAGAGAAAGGGAAGAGAAGGAAAGTAATCACTGAACTAAAGTGGTGGTTAAGTGAGAGGAGAAAAGGAGCTATAGGGAGAAGATTATGAATTCCTTATTTTACTGGAAGTCTTTCCCAATCCCTCTTAATTCTAGAGTCCTTCCTCTATTTATTTTCTATTTATCCTGTATATAGTTTGCCTTGTACATATCTGTTTGTATGATGTGACCTCCATTAAATTATAAATTTATAAAAGATAGGAACTCTTTTTTGTCTTTTTGTATCCCTAAAGCTTAATACATAGCCTAAAACATAAGGAGCTTAATAAATGTCGAATGATTGATTTTGTGAATATAAAAACTAGATTTGGCAACTGAGGATATGTGCCAGGAATAAGAATGAAAAGGGGAAGGTAAGTTAAGAGCCTGGGTGACTAGAAAGATGGATGGTGGTACCTCTAGTAACAGGAAAATCTGAACGAGGGGGAAAAGTTTAGATTAAGAGAAAGATAATGAGTTCTCTTATGTATATATTGAGGTTGAAATGCCTATGGGGTATCCAGTTCAAAATGTCTAATAAGCAGTGGATGTGAGGCTGGACATCTGGATTGAGACCAAAACCCTTGTCAGTAGGGTTTTAAATCTGGGACCTGGATGAAGGCTATTAGCACAGGCAGAAATGGAGGCACAGAACAGTTCTATTCTCTTTCTTAGGGAAGAAGAAAAATTACAGGAACACCAGTCCAGGTAGATAAGCAGCTGTGACTAGAGCTTCCTCCCCTTCCATCCCCCAGTAAATCCTATGGTTTGATGCTTTGGTTTTAATGTGGGAAAAGGAGGGAGGGAAACTGAGGCTGCAAAGTCCAAATCCACAGCCCTTTCTTGGTGCAAAGTGCTTTCTAATGGGACCAATTTGTCAGTAAGCAAAATCTGAGAGTTGTAGTCTGTGGCAATTTGGGAATACTTGATTACCAATGAAGAGGATTTAACCATTTATTATCCAAGGCTCTACAGTTTCCATCTTCCATGGTGAAGCATCATATCAATAAGGGAATTCCCAAAGAATTCCTGCAGATTTCGAAGGATGGGGTCTCCTGGGAAGGAGATTTCTTTTCAAACCACATCATGAACCTTTGAAGCAAAGCCCTGCTCACAGCAAAGGATTTAGCTCTGGGGGACCCTGGGGGTTATTGTTATTATAGGTCTTTCATAGTGGTTTTAGGGGTCTGACCTAAAGACTGTATCCCCATATGGAAAATGAAGGCTTCCACCCAAGTACAGATTTTATAGATGTGGGGAAAGCAACAGTCTATAAGGTCTCCTTTATTACAATGGAGTCTGAGCAATTCCCCCAAATGCATTTTCAGCCTACAGGAGCAGCAATCCATAAGTCATTAACAGGCTAATGTACATCAACAATCCGCAAATGAGTAGGCACAAGGACACCAGCTCTGTCTATGTTGACATGCCTGTCTTCATTAGGGGCTGTTAGCACAGCCAAATGGGTGTTTGCTGACCTGGCTTAGGGAAGAATTGTGGTTATGTTTAGTCTTTTGTTCCCATGATTAATAATGTTCCCAGGGGCGCTTAACAGAGTAACAAAGTGTCTCTAACAGGTCAGACACATAAACAGGTCATTAATTTGAGAACAGAAGTGGCAACTCAAGAACAGAATGGTTTACTGGCATTTGATAGAATTTAAACACATAGATCCAACTCTATAGACACAGTTCAAATCCAGCCTCAGACACTTACTAGATGGGGGTGGGTCACTGAATTAGGTAGTCCCTAACCTTTCTTTGCCTCAGTTTCCTCAGCTGTAAAATGAGGCCAAGGATAGCACTTGTCTATCAAGGTTATGTTTAGGATCAGTGAGGTAATATACGAAAAGTTCTTTGTAAGCCTTAAATTGCCCTTCTAGTTATTATTTTTACAACATGACAATCATGACTTTCAGAATTCTATAAACCCTTTTGCTTTGCGGTTCACAGAAGGTATGTTTGGATTAATTGAGAAAACTTCGTGACTCCCTCCGCTTCATACGTCATTGTAAAACCCAAAGACTCAAACATTTTTCAGCTTAGAATGGGAACCTTCCAGTCAAACCCTTGAGGAAAAGGGGGGAAGACAGGATAGAGGAGAAGAGAGTTAGTTGCATCCTTCTTGCTCTTCCCCCACCTCAGATGGAGCAAGATCTTAGGAACTGGCATCCTAGGAGAACTGGTAAAAAGCTCATTTACTAGTTGATATCAGTCAATCTTGGGGGGGTAGCACAATGGCAGAAACTCTTGGGGTCCCCTTGGAATTATTCTTAGAATTTTGAAGAGGAAGATCTAGCCAGAGCCCATGAGAAGCTCCCCTATTCACT
Organism: Macrotis lagotis; assembly: GCF_037893015.1. Taxonomy (NCBI): domain Eukaryota; kingdom Metazoa; phylum Chordata; class Mammalia; order Peramelemorphia; family Peramelidae; genus Macrotis; species Macrotis lagotis. The sequence goes on along the minus strand of NC_133662.1, from coordinate 250,539,893 downwards.
GTCAATCTAGGTTTCCAGACCCTACAAGCTCTTTCCTCCAGGTTCTAGGGATTAGTATAGCCCATGAATGTGTGGATATGTACATACACTCATGATATATAGCATGTATGTATGTATATATATGTATGGATGGGACTATGTATGTATGTATGACCTGGGATTAGTCATCCAAGACTAGTCATACATATATATATATATATATATAATATATACATATAATATATATATATATATATATATTCCATGGAATACAACAAATATCAATGGAATAGACCCCAAGGAATTTCACAAATCATTTTGGTGTTCAGGAAGCCTGAATAAGAACAGACCCAAGCAGGCCACGAGCACTATCTCCAAGCATTTGTTGTTAGAGGGAAGAGGGATTAGGAGTGCTTGGCCCAAGGGGGCAAAATGAGGAACAGTGGATGAAATTTCCAAAGAGGAGGCAGATTTAGGCTGAATTTCAGGGAAAACTTCCTACTGATGACAGCTATTCAAAAACATAATGAGTTTCCTTGGCCAATAGTGGGCACCCTTCACGAGACAGTTTCAAATAGCAACTAAATGATCACTAATTGAAGGACTCATGCTCAGTCCTCAGTTGGACCAGACAGTTTCTGATATCTCCTCACTCTCTGAGATTCTGTGTTTCATTGACTCTAAATACAATATGAATTCTAATTACAGACTGGAGGACTTGGTTATAGATTCTGAACAAACAGGTTCCTGAAATTTCTTCACATTGTCGTGTCCCTTATACGCTATTGAATGCACTTGAATGGTTAGAATGAAAGGCCTGGAGTCAGGAAGACCTGAGTTCAAATGCAACCTTAGGTGCTTACTAATTATGTGACCCTGGACAAGTGACCTATTACCTCTGTCTGCCTCAGTTTCTTCAATGTCAAAATGGGAGCTCCAATCTCTCAAGGCTGTTCTAAGAAGCAAATGACATAATATTTGTAAAGTGTTTAGCAGAGAGTCTGGGCGCATAATATGTCCTATATAAATGTCAATTATTATAAGAAAACATCTTTCTTTTTACAATTAGAGATCAAAATTAGAAGTTAGAACCCTTGAGAAAATTAGCCTAGTGTTTGAACCTCATTCATACTAAAGTGTAAATGACTGATATCAGGGGCACAGGGCAGGTGATTGAGAGAGTATGCCTGCTGTTGGGACTAAAAGACAGATAAAGAAAACAAGAGTGGAGAGTCCACCATTTTACGTTAGGTTGTCCCTTCCCGTGAGAAGCTTGGAGATCAATAGTTTGCCAGTTAGTGATTATTTGTTTTTGCTCATTGCTGATGGATAACCATGGGATACAACTCTATGACCTGGGACCCATTCCAAACAGGAATTATCCTTAGGGGTCATCAAAATGAATTCCTTCAATTTACAGAGTAGATACTGAGGCCCAGAGAGGTTCATTAAGTGACTCTCCTAGGAAATATAAGCAAAGCTAGGACTCAGACTCAGGTCACAAGAACACAGAATTTGAAGCTAAAAGGAGCCCTCGAGACCATTCTATCCCAGGTCCCCTTTTCAGAGATGAGGATATTGAGCACAGTTGCTAAGATGACTAGTCCCAGGTCCCAAAACCAATTAGCAGCAAAGTCATGTCCCCTGTGGGGTGTTATCCAAGGGACATTAGCATGGGATGCAGAAAATCTTTCAAATCTTGCCTCTGCCACTCACTGCCTGAGTGACCTTGGATTAGTCCTTTTCTCTGGGTTCATATCTATAAAATGAAGAAAATCTTTCACCTTTAGATCCATTATCCTGCCAATCCAATACTCTCTCTGTTGCAGAATGCTGTGTTCTCCTTTTCCCCAACCTCTTCTCCTTCTCCCTATTCTAAATGCAGAGCCCAGCCCCATGTCTTACGGTCTATGAAAGCCACAGGGGCACTTCTCATGTCCCCATTTGCACCCCCCCCCCCAGCCATCACCCTGGAAATGAGCCTTGTATGAATTTCTTGGGTCCTGGGAGAGCTAAGAAGATACTTTTTCAAAGCTCTCAGTGGCCCCTAGATGAAAGGGATTATAGTGAGTATTCACATTTCTTTCTTGCTAAGAATGTCCATTTTTCCCTTTCAGCACGTTCCTCATTTCAATCATTCTTATTCCTTTCCAGACCCCAGGAGCCAGAAATAAACACACTCAGACTCCGCATTAATGTAAATAACCATCGGCTTTATTGAACCCATCTGCTCTGACTGTTGGTCGAAATCAGAGCTTTGCAGATTTTTTCCACTGAGGACCCCTTTGGTATCCACTGAAATTTAGCTGTCCTCCTCCCCACCCCACCCCCAACACCCACACCCTGACTCATCCATCCTTTTGATCTTAAAATACACCCTTATTCCCTTGCTGTCTTACAGAAGATATCTCTTAAAGTCTGCAGGATCCTAGGGTCTCTAGAGATTTTCTTCTCACTGGGACCACCCCCTTTCCCTTTCAAATGCTACTCCCCGGGTTCCTGCTTCCTGACTTATAAAAGCATAGATCTGCTGGTTTCTTACCAATTATAAATGGTACCGAAACCCAACTATGTTGGCCATGTCAAAGACTATGATCATTGGTACAACTAAAGCAAGGCCATCCCCAATCCCTCCTCTCTCCTATCATTTGACCCATGACAGTTGGTTTACAAGCAATGCTGGAGCCTTCTAGCTTCCCAGGCCAGTGTCAATCACTAGGAATACAAAGATAGGCAAAAACCATCCTTGTCTCAAGAAACTTACATTCTAAGGGATTTAGTTAGACTATACAAAGATATATAGATAGATAGATAGATGATAGATAGATAGATAGATATAGATATAGATATAGATATAGATATAGATATAGATATATATTATACAAAAAGTACATAGAGAATATGGTATATAGATAGAGATATCATCTATCTACATAAATATAGATATATATGTATGTATGTATGTATTACAAACTTATACAAGAGAAAAATAAGTGCAAGATAATCTCAGAGAGGAAGGTCCTAGCACCTGGGGGGAACCAGGAAAACCTTCTTACAAATGGTGAAATCACAGCTGATTTCTAAAGGGAGCCAGAGAAGCCAGGAGATGGGAGGTGAGAAGGGAGACCCATTTCTTTGTAGTGATTTGTGAACACTCTACAACTGGGTGGGGGAGAGGGAAAGGAGTTACCCTTTCTCCTTTCATTTAAGAAATTGAAATGCCCACGTGTGCATTGTGCTAAGGGAGAGATTATCCATGTGGGGTCTACAGACCACCCCCACCAAGGAGTTCATGAATAGATTTCCCAAGGGCTACAAACGTGGATGGGAATGGGGGCAGTGTAGATTGCATCTTTAATTTTATTAACCTATGGTTGCAATTTAACTTTTGCTTCTATTTTGAATTTTTGTAATCATTCTAAGTTCACAGTCTCCAACAAATGACCAGAGGGGTCCATGAAGCAAAAACCATTTAAGAATCTCTGGGCTAGGAAAAATGAAAAGGAAAATGAAGACATTTTCCAAGTCCTCAAGGTACTTAAAAATACAGGTAGTTACAGGTCTAAGGAAATGGCAGGCCCCTCCAGTATCTTTGCCAAGAAAATTCCAAATGGGGTCATGAAGAATTAGGCATGACTGAAACAAATGAACAACTATACAGGGAGTAGAGAATAAAGTTCAGGGCCCTGAAGTTGGGAAGTTAAGTTCAAATCCAACATCAGACATTTACTGGCTCTTTGACTTTGATAACGTCATATAACCACTATCTGGCTTAGTTTCCCCATATGAAAAAACAGGGATAATAATAGGACCTAGGGTTGTCCGAGAATCAAATGAGATAATTCTCAAATGCTTAGCACAGTATCTGGCTTATATCAAACACTATGTAAATGTTAGTCATTATGATTGTTAATATTATTATTATTATTATTATTACCACTACCATCATTACTGTTGCTGTTACTACTACTGTTGCTGCTACTACTACTACCACTACTACTGCTGCTACTACTACCACCACTACTACTTGTCTGAGTAAAATATATATGGAGAGACAGTACAGTATAGTTAATAGAGAGTTGTCTCAAAGTCAAGATGCCCTAGGTTCAAATTCCATCTCATCACCTGGGTTACCTATAAAATGAAGGGGCTAAACGAGATGACCTGTGAGCCCACCCCTTCCTTCCAACTTTAAACTATGATTGATGAAATTCTACACATCTCAGGAAGGTGAAAGCTAAAAATAATGACCTTTAAATATCAAAAAGGCAGCTGGGTGACACAGTAGATAAAGCACCAGACCTAGAGGTAAACTGACCTAAATTCAAAGTCAGCCTCAGACACTTAATAGCTATGTGTCCCTGGACAAATCACAACCATATTTACCTCAGTTTTCTCATCTGTCAAATGAGCTGGGAAAGAAAATAGCAGACCACTCTAGTATCTTTGCTAAGAAAATCCCAAGTGGATTCATGAGTCAGACACAACTGAATAGCAACAGCATAAATAAAAATAGTCCAGGCAACAAAGAACTGGATTTGGAGTGAGTGCCCATCAACTGAGTTGTAGAAGAAATGAAACATAAATACAATGAAATATAAATATAATGGAATAATATTGGGCAGAAATAAATTGAGAGTTCAGAGCAACATAGGAAAACTTGTATGAACTGATTCACACTGAAAAAAAGCAAAATCTAAGGCACAATAGAGGACAGTAAAGATCTGAGTCATTTAAAAGCCAATCTGTCCTGAAGAATAAATAGCAAAGCATACTTCTTCACTACTAGAGAGCTGGGGGACACATAGGACAGAATAATGCATATATACTCAGGTGTGGTTCCTGGATTGGAATTTTTAAACTATTGGTTCTATTTTTGATTTTTGTTAAAAAGAAGGTAGAAAAGATTTTTTTCATTTGTTTTATATTTTTTAGAAAACCCTACCCCTGACCTCAAACACTCTCTCCTTTCATAGAGAAAAGAGATAATTTCATTAATCAAACAATTAGAAAGTGATTAGAGTGGAAAAGGTCCCTGTCCTCAAATGGTTTCTTTCATGATCAATCATCTGATTTCCTGGGTGTGTTCTTTCAGTTCTATTCCCCTATATTAGTATGTATCAGAAGACAATATTTTACATTAATAATTGTGCTTCACTACAGGCTATGGAGGACCTAAGGCCCAGAAGATACCAAAGAGCTTAGGCAATCATGGTCCTAGATCACAAAATCATTAACAACTGAGCCCTTGACAAACAATTCTGGAAACTTCTCTCTTTTCCTAGGAATATGTATGGCAGAGGCCATAGAACTCTGGCAGTCAGAGGTCATAAGACTGGCACTAACCTTCCCCATTTTGGCAAATACAAACTTCAATCATGAAAAATGCATTAAATCATCTCAAGGAGGAGGGAAGTGGGAAGGGAGGGTGGGAAGGAAATAATATAACTTAAAAATATGCATGTGCATGTAGATGGATGTTGAAAAACTTTCCTAGCATGTAATTGGACAAATAAAATATCAGTTGAAAAAAATTCATCTCAAGGTAAATCTTTCAGGCTCCTCAGATGCAGTTGTGGATGGATGTAGACTGGTGTACCACAAATTGGAAAGGCAGCTAGATCAGAAAAGTTCGATTTGAATCTTTAGTGCTTATTAGTATGATCTTAGGCAAGTCACTTTCTCCCTCTTGGGTCTCCTCTATAAAAAATAAAGGGGTTGGACTAGATGATATCTAAAGTCTCTTCGAGCTCCAAATCTCTGGATCCTCTTTGATGTTTTTCAAAAAGTTTTTCTCCTTGGTAAAGAATTGCTTGAATACCATCATATGCCTGCTGTGAAGGAAGATTTCATAACCCGTAACAATCTTGCTAACAGAAGACAATGAATTCATTATAGCGCCATGAGGCAATTACCTCCAGGTCCTACTGTATAGAAAAAGGTTTTCCTTGGTCTAGAAAGTATTGTCCATGATTAGCTCAGTATTTTTTTTCCAAGACTCCTAGGTTGTGGGTAGTTGAGAATAAAATAGTGTCCTAGGGACAAGAACTAAGATGGTGGGAGGAGACAAGCTCTGTGTCCTGGGTTTGGTTGTCAATTCTTTATGTTAAGAATCTAGTTGGCTACTTCACTTCTATAATAGGAGTACGTCTGATGAACTTTAAAACGAAGCATTTTTCCTCAAAGGGATAATACCTAAAATCCACCAAATCCCTCTAACACATTAAAAAAAAGAAATAAATTTTTCACTCCTTGAGGGTAAGAATTATTTTATATTTTTATCTTTGCATGTCCAACACCTATCACAGTGCCTGGAAATTAATAAGTATATGTCACTGATTGATGCAAAGGACACTGGGAGACGTAACACAGTGGGACTTCAACTCATTCACACTGATATTTAAGACTGTTATTGCAACTCATTAAATAAAGAAAAAGGAGAGAGCTTAAGGAAAGATGAGGCAATTTGGGAGTAGGCTAGAATAAGAGGGTGGGAAAGTCATATTTCTCCCTCTGGGCCTCAGTTTCCTCTTCAACAAAATGAAAGAATTAGACTAGACTAACTAGAAATTTAGACTTCTAAAGTCTCAAAAGATAGACTTAACAATCTTGGACTGAGCCAAAGAACACAACAACCTCACTTGTGTGATGGTCAAATAGACACCCTCCTTCCCAGGAAGCAGGTTTCATTGCCTCCAAAATAAATATTAGTAGTCTTAAGCATTGGGCAAAGCGGGATGAGAAATGAGCACCAACTTTATTCTTTTATCCATGACATTCTTTAATGCTTTATAACACCATCTACCCTCCTGTTCAACATAGGGATTTATAGTTCATGGCACAACGGGTAGAAGGCTAAGCCTGGAGTCAGAAAGTCTCAGACCATCCTGTCTCAAACTAGCTGTATAGTTCTGTCTCAGTTTCTTCATTTGTAAAATGAGGATAATAATAATAGCACTTACCTCTCAGGATTGTTTGTGAGGATCCGTTGGGATAACTATTAAGTGGTGAGCATAGCGACTAGCACTTAGCAAATGCTGCGGGAAGTTAGCTGCTGCTGTGACTGTTACTGACTTCCACTACTACTACTGCTGCCACCACTACCACCACTACTATTACTGCTACTACTACTACTACCACTACTACTACTGCCACCACTACCACCACTACTATTACTGCTACTACTACTACTACCACTACTACTACTGCCACCACTACCACCACTACTATTACTGCTACTACTACTACTACCACTACTACTGCTGCCACCACTACCACCACTACTATTACTGCTACTGCTAGAAGAAGAAGAGAAAAAGAGAAGGAGAAAGAAAAGAAGAACAAGATAAGAAGAGACTTCAAGGGAGAAAGGTAGAGGTAGGTTAGAAGGAGGACTAATGATCAAGGGAAGTAGAAGAGAAGGGACTCTGCCAGAAACAGAGCTATAAGTCTCTTCCTTTATTCGGCAAACAATCATTATTTTGTCATAGATCTAGAGCTGGAAGGAGCTCTAGAAGTCATATTTTCCAGCTTCCTTTTTTGACAGGAAGGGAAACTGAGACTGTAAGAAGGGCAATCATGTACCTGAGTTCTTGCAGGATTAGGTTGTGAAGCCAGGATGTAAAGTCAAGACCTTATAATCCACATCTAGGACTCTTTGCATTATACCACATTTCTTATGATGTTAGACACTAGGGAGATAAGCAAGTTTGTGTTAGACCTGGTCTTACTAATGTAGCATCACACACACACACACACACACACACACACACACACACACACACACATGAGTGGATCTACTTGGAAAAGTTTCAGCATCTGATACGATTGGTCCTAAACCTCCATCCTGTGAACCCCTCCATATTCATCAGTGAGTAGTACTCTTTAAAAGGGCATTTCTAATCAAAGGTATTCTGGGGGAAAGTATTCACTGAGAAGATTTAGAAAGAAGAAAAGTAACAAAATATGCCCTCTGCTCAAACCCTACCCCTGACCTCAAACACGCTCTCCTTTGTCCAAGCACACATTCTCCTTTTAAGCGCACAATGTTTGTGGGGAGAGTAGATTGAAATATAAAGTATAATGAAAGTGAGGGACAAAATGTAGAGAACACATGCTGTCCAGAGGTGTCTTCTGATCCCTGACTCCCTTTATAGGGTCCTGATGAGGTTTTCCTTATAGCTCTCTGCTGAATTTTAAGTGGGTCTTAGTGTCTCTCTAGTCCATAATGAATATTTTTCTCCATGACCAGAGATCATGATCTCTGAAGCTAACACTGTCCTTGGAAGCAGTTCATTGGGGGTTTGTCTTTCTGCCTCCATCTGCAGGCAGATAGTTCCTCTATCATTGACCACTGAAACTTCAATAAACTGTTATTGACCCCTGATGATGGGCAGACCTCTCTGATAGCTGGGGTGGATCTCCTGAACTCTCCAGATGCTTCTAAGCTAAGGTGCTTCCATCTCAGATTAAAAATTCACTTAGGGTAAGAAAAAAATAAACAAAAAAGTGGCACCATCAGCTAGATGGGGATCACAGGCCCACTTCTCCCCACCCCCAATAAAACCATTCATAGCAACGCTTCTGACATGAAAACCACCAAGGAAGAGAAACATCAGCCCTTTGCCACATGATGAGGAGACAGACTTTCATCATTCTGACCAAAGCCTTCTGTGCAAGGGAAATGAGAAGGAAATTCCCATTGCCCAACAGGTCAGTGTTGGCATTAGAAGCAGGAAGAATCAGGTACAATGGAGAGCTCCTACTCCCATAGATCATGTGTGGTCCTAGATGGGGGCACTCCCATTCCTACATCCCTAAAATGATGCTCATGGTGCTTTCTAAATTGTCCAGCCCGGAGCAAAGACACATTTGCCAAGCCCTAATTATGGTTCTATAGAATTTCAAATCCATCACTCTTTCCTTCATAACATACCTCTTTCCAGGAGTAAGAGGTTCTGCCTAGCAACTAGTGAAATAATAAAGACATGCCACTATATATAAAGTCTAATGAGATTCAAGAATGTAAGGCTATTCACTATCTCAAAGGGCCCTATTTGATTACTTGATGATGAGGGAAGAATATAAAAATGAAAGTATTTTAAGTTTGTTTTATTTGTAACACATAGAGTAACATTTTGAGATCTAAATAGACACCCAAATGAACAGAGACTTTCCCCTCCCCTCTCTCCCAACAGCTTCCTCTCTTTTATACCCCTGTTTAGCTCTGATTCTGTTTCTCTCTCTCTCTCTCTCTCTCTCTCTCTCTCTCTCTCTCAATCTCTCTCTCTCTCGTCTTTCTTTCTGTCTCTCCCCCTCCCTCCCCCTCTCTCCTCTTTCTGTCTGTCTGTCTGTCTCTTTCTTTCCCTCTCTCCTTCTTCCCCTCCCTCTTTCTCTTTCCTAATCAAACATAGATATATCTCATCTCTAGTTCCATAAATCATCTCCAGCAGGAACGAACAAACACATAAAACACATAGTCCTCTCTTTAAACTTCATGGGAGCATTTGTCTTTAGATTTACAAAACAGGGAAGTGGCTTTTTGTTCTTCAGTTTTTGACATTGCAGATTGTTAGTATATGTTTGTATTTTATTTTTATTTCTAAAAAAGATCTATGCAGTGTTTTTGGCTGCAGGCACTGCTACAGATTTTATTTTTTTAATCTCAAAGTATCATCTGTCAAGTACCTGACAGAAAAAAACCAAAGGTATCCAAGACAGTAAAGACCCAGGCTGGAACCGGCTGCATAAAAGAATTCATGGTGGGAAGACAAAAGCCTCCCTCTTCCTCTTCCCTTCTAGTCAGAGCTGTAGACTTTACCCCAGAGTATGATATATTGAGGAGAAGGAAATTTCCTTAGATTGACATCTCTGCTACCCACTTGTCTGGATGACCTTGGGTAAGCAAATTAACCTCCCTGGCCTCAGTTTCTTCAATTGTAAATTGAGATAATTGGGTTCTCTTCCATCATTCATTCTATCAGTCTAATACTAGATGATGAATTGATTCCTGAGCACCACTAGCCTTTATAACCTACCTCTGCCCTCCATCCAAATCCTAGAAGTAACCCCAGTATGAAAGGGCACTCTAATTCCATTTCTGGACTGTGCCAAGTCCCACATAGAGATAAGCATTGAACCTTAAGGCTTTCACTGATATACTCAGAAAACTCCCTAGTCAGAAAACTCCCTCTAGCTTTACCAATAGTCTTGGGGAATTGCCTAGGATACTAAAATGTTGAGTGACTTGCCCAAGAGTCACACACTTGCTACATGTCAGAGACAGGATTTGAATTCAGAACTTTCTGGCTCTAAGCCCAGATCACTATCATGTAAGCCATGCCACCTCCCAAGCCCTTACATTTAAAGCTTCAGAGCTGGTAGCTCTCTCTAACCAGGTGAGGGGAACTCATGACCATGTCTCCTCATTGTCTTCTATCAGGAAGACTGCTCCACAGCAAAGGCAATTAATAAATTAAACTATCTCCGTAGAGACCATGCAAAAGGAAACTCAGAGGCAATGATGGTTCCCAAATAGCCAGCGCACAACTTCCAGTCGCTACATAACACCAAGCCCCAAACTCTTGGTTTCCCTGTGTAGGCTTTCTATGGCCTGGTGAGAGGTTTGTGTGTTGAACTTTTAAAGGTTATTATTATTATGAAAAGCAGGTTTCTTTTTTACCCAACCCCCCTTCTCAATCCAGTGGGGAAACTAATTTTGTTTTTAAATTTCTCTATTTAAACTCCACAAAAGCTCATAAAATGCTTTGAAGCTGCAGTGCTTGATTTGAATCTTTAGAGATAATTAGGTGGTAGAATGACTTAGAGAGAAATACAGGTATATATTTTCCCAACTGTGGGAGTGGGGAGGGCAGGGAGAGAGCCAGCCCAGGCAGCCCTGGCAAATCTCTGTTCCTGAAACATAAACACACGACTCATTTAAAAACACATTCATTTAGGTCCTCTAATTGCTCCCATAAAAAGGATTTTCTCTCAGTATTTTTTGGTGGCACTATTTTATTCTGCTCCATTTTCTCTCCCACCCCCAGCTTTCCCTTCCACACAGCCTTGAGTCATTTCACTTAACCTGAGCTCAGTTCCCTCTGGTCTTGTTTTTCTTCTCAGAGAAGCTTTTATTGTGGATGATATGGGTTTTCATTCACTTCCTGCTTCCTCCCCCACCCCAATTATCTGGTATTCATGGACTTATTTTGGATTTCTCTGTAAGTGTGCATATTGTCTTCCCTGATAGAATGAAAACTCCCTGCGGTCAGGTACTGTCTTTGTAACCCTGAAGCCTGATAGTAGTCATGTCAAAAAGATTTGTTGTTGGATTGATTTATTGATGGATAAATACAAATATATATGCATCTAGACACACATGGATATATGTATATTCAGAGAGATGATATGTGAGTCTGTATAGAGAGAAAATATAGAGGAATGTATATAGAGAATAGATATACATGTACAGAGAGAGAGAGATGCACATACACACACAGATACACATCACACACATACATACAGATAGACAGATTGATAGGCAGATAGACAGATAAACACACAGATAAATTCTCCCCTGATAGTATGCTTTTTTCCTATCATTGCATCTTCTACCTAATAGTTTCTGGCACACAGTAGGCATTTATATTCTTATGACTAATTGCTTCCTACCCCGCTTCTCTCAATTAATTTTATTCTCTTCCCTTCTTGCCTCCTGTTTTCCCCATCTACTCCTTTTGTTTCCCTCCTTTTTTCTTCACCCTTTCTTCAAAGGACTATAGATTTGAGTAGGAAAAGAGTTTCATCTGGTAAAAGATTTTCAAGTTACAGATGAAGAAACCGAGTGAAGCCCACAGAGACTCTGACTTGCCAACAGACACATAGGTAAGCAGTAGAGGTGAGACCCACCTCCTCTATATCCAATACTTTCCCCATCATATGCTCTCTATTTCTCCTGTTTCTCCTTCATCTCCCTCCCCAGCTTCCTTTTATTCTCCCCTTTCAACTTTTTTTTCCTCCCCAAAGCACTAAGAAAAAAGCATTTTTGATAGGTGGGATGGCAGCAGTTGTTATAAAATTAGCTAAATATAGCTTTCCTCCCCCTTATTCTCTTCCCTGTGGGAATGCTTCAACCACTTGTCACCTTTCTTTGATTTTTTTTTTCAGTGCTGCTTCTTTCCATGGACCACAAGCTCAGAATGAGTCAACAGTGTGACAAGGCAGCCAGAAATCAAATGTCATATTAGACACAGAATCCAAAAGGAAGGAGAGTATATCACTGATGTCCTCTATCCTGTTCACACATATTGAGTCATCCCTCAATGAAAGTCTTCAAGTAATGGTGGGATGCTCACTTGCTGTAGATAAGGGAGTCCTGCTCATTTATGGTTTGGCCTCTGATGCCTCTTCTAACACTTTTAAGTTGTGATGACTCTGATGTTGGGCAAGTCCCTGTACTTCTGGATGTACTCTTCCATATCAACGAAATGAGCATAAAAAATATCCACCTTGAGATGATTATTTCTATGCAGCTTCTACCTTGATTGCAAGAAATGGCAAGGAATCAAATTCTAGATTCCTTTCCATTACAGTGTCTACCCTTGAGAAAGATGAATTCCAGGGGTTGCCCCTGGCTATAAATTGAAAACTTGCTGAAGAGAAAAAGGTTTTAGGTTCCAGTTTATATGTCCATGAGAGGCTGTAGTTACATAGTTACTAAAAAATCAGCTTTGCAGTCAGAATGCTCTGAGTTCAAGTCTTGCCTCTTTTACACCTTTTAAACACTGTCTGATTTTGACCAGGTAATTTAACCCCTGAATGCCCCCAGGAAAGACTTTAAGTTGCAAAAGACTTGCTGGTTTGAATCAATAAAAAGAGTTATTACACTGGAAATTCCCTATTTTGAGTAAGTTGCAAGTCCCAACTCACATCCAAGACCAACAATAATATCCAAAGCAAACTAGAGATTTTCAAGGTCTAAGGGGAACTTCACATTACTGATAGCTATTCTGTGTTGTGCATTCCGCCTTCAGTTGCCTTAAAAGTTTTCCTTTAGAGTTGCAGAAGCCCTGGGGGCTTTGAAGGAGCCAAAGAATATTCAAAGACAAATTCAACTCACATGCAGATTTCGATATTTAAAACTAAAGAAGGTGGTGGGCAAGGGAGAGAAGAACCCAGTTTCAACATGATCCAAGATTGTGGTTTGTCTCTACATCAATGAATCCCTTCTGGGTTCTACTGAAAGGAAAGCTTTGCTTCCAAAGGCAAAAGGTTCACCTGAAATTTAATATGCAGGGGAAAAGGGCCAAGACCCTCGGCTTTGTTTAGAATGGTAAATTTAACTATTACTCTTCATTCGCATACCAGAAGTTGACCTTGGCAAAATCTCCAAGGACTATATGATAGATCTGGGAGCTCCTTGAGGGCATGGACTATGTTCTTTTTGTAACCTATGCAGCTGTCACATAGTTGGGGAATGATAAATGTTTATTGACTAACATCTAGAGTTTGGAGAGACTTCAAAGGTCATTTTGTCCAAGGAAAGGAATATGGGGCCCACAAAGCCTGGAAGGGACTGTAGAGGTCATTGAGTCTCACATTTTTTTTTACAAGTTAGGAATTGGAGCCATAGGGAAATGATGTGCCCTACCTCAAATCACCCAGAGCTGGCAAGTGTCTGAGGTAGAATTTGAACCCACATCAAAGGATCATAGAATTAAAGCTGAGAAGGAGGTGTTTAAGAAATGTTTATTTCCTTTTACTATTCCCTTTCCTTGAATAAGAACTCCCATGTATGCTCTAAATAAGATAAAATGGTTCTTTTTGGCCAAATCTGCTGGACACTTAACACCCAACAAAGTTATGCTGTGGGGGAAAAAATTCAGTTGGCGTCTCTTACCAGAGAATGGAGTTGCTGCCCCACCCCTGTTGGGAACACACAGAGAGTTCCTAGGGTCACAGGATTCTTAAAGGATTTGGGGTTGGAAGGAAATTTAGATAGAAAGTAAATTCCTTGAAGGGGACAGTCAGGTAGTGAAGTAGATAGAGTGGCAAACCTGAAGTCAGGAAGACTCACCTTCCTAAGCTCAAATCTGGCCATAGATACTTCCAAGCTGGATGACTCTAGACAAATAACTTTATTGTGTTTGCCTCAGTTTCCTCAACTGTAAAATGAGCTGGAGAAGGAAATGACAAACCACCACAGTATCTTTGTCAAGAAAACGCCAAATGGGGTTACAAAAAGTTTTTTGTGACTCAATAACAACAATATGGAGTGACTAGAGTTATTCTGCAGGACATCACTATCTGGAAGACACCATACCTCTAAAGTGAAGTGGGGCATGATTTCTTCCCACCAGGTCCATCACCACTCCTTGCGGTCCTCCACCAGACCAAGCCACTAGACAGCACAATTTTCTCAGACCACATCCATCTCCAAGGTCTCATCATCAAAGCCAAATTCCCCTTCCCAGTCCAAAGGAGTATAACACAAAGCCACCCTTTTAGGGGTGATGGGCTTTTCCCTTTTACATATGTGGGTCCTCTGCACCTAGACATACACATACATACACACACTCACACACACACACATACACACACACACACACACACATACACACTCACTCAGTTGAATTTGCCCCATACATAATAATTTCTTGTTTGGCTTATGTATTCAGCCTCCTCATGTTATAGATCAGAAAATCAAGGCCTCAGAGATCTGTCTAAGACATAGCTCATAGGATTAAACATTTAGTGTGAAAAGAGACTTTAATGGTCATCTGGTTCAATCTTGCCTTTTTTCAGGGAAGAAAACTGAGCCTTAAGAAAAGTGAATTTATTTGCCCAAGGTCACCTCCATGCAGGTTCCTCATCAACCCGGGGAAGTAGCCTTGGAAGTGGAAAAGACCTCAGAGTTCTTCAAAATATTCCACTTCCTTTTCCACTGCCTAAAGAAGTTATCTGTCTCCTCCCAGCCATTTTACACATGAAGAAACTGAGACTTATTGAGGTATAGTGACTTATCAGAAGTCAAATACTAAGTACCAGCAGTTGAACCAATATACCATGCTGCCTCTTACATCATTATCGGCATCACGCCTTGTTATCATCTTCAGCCCAGAAATTAGACTAAATGTCATTCCAGCCTCCATTCCCCAGTTTAGACAAAAGGATCTAGTGCCATGAGGCCAAAGGCTCAGGAAAAGGATGAACATAAACACTCCCATATGCTGGGTCCCTGTGCCTCAGAACAAAATGTACCTTCTCTCCTGGTTCTTGTTTCATTATCACCAGGGAAGGGAATACGCATTAAAGGATGGGTGTGAAATGGACAATTCACACATCTCCAAAATGTCACTACCTGTTCCTAGGCCTTCTCCGGATTGCCTCCAAAGGGCAGAAGATTAAACATCTGTCCTCAGGGAGGCTGGAAAAAAGGGAGGGGGAGAAAGGGCAGCTGAGCCCTGGAGAGGTAGCAGGGTGGAGAGGAGAAAGAGATACTCTGTCCCCAGGCAACATGGGTTCAGTAAAAGCAGTCCCATTTTCCATGTTTGAAATAACCAAAATAGTAACTCAAGAGCCTCCTGTTAGTATAATCAAGAAAAAACCATGAGCCCCAACATTCTTCACATTCTCATTTTGATGCATCAGGGGCCACTTGGCTTCCCAAAAAGCCAATAGCTCTTTATGTGACAAAGTAGGTAGAGAATTATGCTTGAAGTCAGGAAGACCTGGGTTTGAATCCTGCCTCAAACTCATACTAGTTGGATAAGTCACTTAAATTCTCTGGGTCCCAGTGGCTCTCTAAGATTATAACCCCCCTCACTCTTCCTGACTGATCAGACGCAGAATCATCAAAGATTCTATGAACCATATATCATCTATGTTTTTTTTTTACTTTCCAACAGGTGAGCCATATAAGATGTTCCCCATGACTCAAAGGGGGAAAAACGTGGCTCCGTGGGCCCCATTACCTTCTCTTATTAAGCCTGTTTTCATGCTGGGCCATTTGATGCGACCAGTCAATAGCAATTTAAATGATACTCCGTGATGCCCTTTGTTCACATCATTTATTTCCATCTCTTTATCTGATTTTGCCAACAGGACCTAATTTGAGAGAGGCTGCAGTTCACCAGCAGGAGGGATTTAAACACTGTTCCGACTGACATTTCCCCTCATCTCCTGTCCCATGGGGTACCTGACTGCAAATTTATCATACACCAGAGGTCCTGCCATCCAAAGAGGCAGGGCGTACAGTATCAGCAGCAACTCATTTAGAAAGGTTCCCTGGCCCCTCGGTGCTTGGGACTGCCACACACTGACTAATTAATCCTTATTTGACCTGAATTAATGCTTAATCTGTGTGAAATGAGAGAGATTTACCAGGATACAGAAAATTTGAAATGATAGAAATCCCACCAATAGGGAAGTGGGTTCAGCATCCACTTGCCAAGTACATAGCTGCCCTTTGGGAGCAGCGATGATTTAAACATAGGTTTTTCTCCCCCTTACTTTCCAAAGGGAAAACAGGAATCAGGGTTGAGGGAGAAAGATGAGCACTCCAAGAGTTAGGATTGTCTCCCAGTTCCCCAAATAAAAGTAAACTGACAGGCCTTTCAGAGAAAGGCTGCACGTGATTGGAATTAAATGTCAAACGGGGCTTTCTGTTGGCAAGCCAAAGAACAGGTGTCACATCATGACAGGCTGAGCCACCGCAGATGACTACCTGCCTGGGTCGTCAACAGTGTGCTCCTGGGAAGGCTTAGGATTTACAGGATGATGGGAGCATCCTTCACGCAGACACTTAGGAAGAACTTTGGTTCAAGGAGATGCCAATCAGATGACAAATTTCCCAAGAGCAACCGAGGTGAGCTAGTCTCCCCTCCAGATTTTGACAAAGGGTCCAGTCAATCACTCAATCAACAAACCTTTATTAAGCACCTACTATGTGCAGGAGACTATGCTTATTACTGAGGATACAACCAAAATAGAAACATCTCCTGCCTTCAAAAAGCTTCTACCCTAAAGACAATATAAACAAAAAAATAGACAAGATATATATAAAACTTATGACACATTAATAAATAATCATAATGGCTAATCAAAACAGAAAATGGAGACAGCTTGATACAGATGAAATGACATTGAGATCAGAAGACCTGGGCTCAAATGAACCTATATGAACCTGGGCAAGTCACGATTTTCTTTTTTGTTGCTGTTTTTGCAAGGCAATGCAGTTAAGTGACCTGTCCAAGGTCACATAACTGGGTAATTAAGTGTCTAAGGCTGGGTTTGAACTCAGGTCCTCCTTATTCCAGGGCCAGTGCTCTATCCACTGTACCACCTAGCTGCCCTGTCACAATTTTCTAAGCCCATTTTTCTTCATCTGTAAAAATGAGGATAGAGAATTTTAGTACAATGGAAAAATCCATCTTCTGAAGTCAGAGCACCTCCATTTCAGTCCCGTCTCTTCAACTTTACTATTTGGCTGTATTATGGAAGCTAATTAATCTTTCTGGGTCTGAGTTTCTTCATTGGTAAAATCGCCTCTGACTCTCAGTTCTAAATCTGTGATCCTATGAAATGCCAGGTAATTTTCTGGGAGGTTATTAGTAACTGAAACTACCATCAAATCCAGAAAGATCTGAGTTCAAGTTTTCACCTCTATTTCACATACTGGCTCAGTATGCGTGACTCAGGGTAAGTCATTTAGCCCTTAATGCTCTAGCCAAGTTGCTAAGGCAGACAAAGTACCTTAGAGGAATTTTTTTCCCCCTGGAAGTTCCCCCAAGTTGTCACAATCCCTGGTTAAGAGACTGCAGTCCAAATCAGATTAAAATATAGTTGGGAAATATATCATAAAAAGAAACCTAAAATTAGAACACAGCATAGATAGTATGAGTTTGTGGTTTTCTAGGTCAATTGGCAGCCTGCAGGAACCCATTTCTATTTGAGTTTAACACCACGGACCTGGACTGATGAAATCCCACATTCAATCCCTAATCCTTATCACTAGGAGTTGAAGGTATCAGACAAAATCTCATGGATAAGGGGTTACCTGAGTAGTTTTAAAGAAAACACTGACATTTCTCAGTGTCTACCTCTATCTGAAGTAGATTAAAATATAACTGGGAAATGTTTAAACACAGTAAGCAAAACTACAATACAACATAGATAATGCCAATTTGTGGTTTTCAATATGAAGCTATTTCAAATTTGAGGGGCAGCTAGGTGACTCAGTGGATAGAGCATCCCAGTCCTGGAGTCAGGGGGACCTGAGTTCAAATCCTGCTTCAGATATTTAATAATCACCTTGGCTGTGTGACCTTAGGCAAGGCATATTAACTCCATTGCCTTGCAAAAAAAAATGCAAAAATTGGAGTTTGAAATTATTTTCTTCTTTGTACATGGAGCAGAAGAATTCAGGCTCAGAGGATGGGGTCATGACAAGTCATAACATCAGAGCAAGTTGGCAACAGAAAGGGTTTTAAAGATTCTCTTTTACAGAGAAGGAAATTGAGATCCAAAGAGAAGAATTGTTTTTTCCAAAGACACCCAGCTTGTTAGTTAGTGAAAGAATCAGGAGCAGATGCCAGGTTTCCTAACTCCTAGCCCAACATTCTACATACACTGTTCCTGTTTTTCTCAACATTTTACAAGTATGAGAACATTTTAAAATATCTTTTAAAATTCTTTTATTGACATATTTTGTTTTTACATTATCTTCAATCCCCAAGATAGCCATCTCCCTCCACCACCCAGAGAGCTAATTGTTATAACAAATAATTTAAAAAGAGGGTGAGAAAAGAAGCAGTTCAACAAGGTGAACCAACCTATCAACCAAGTCTGATAGCATTTGCCACGTTCAATGTCCATGGTCCCCCACTTCTGCAAAGAAGGCAAGGGTTCTTTTTAATGTCAATAAATTTCACAGGCTTCCACGTAAAGGTTGAAGTCCTGTTAGTATCTGCTGATTGAGACAATTCTTGTCAAAAAAGCTTCACTGACTATGGAAACATTTTTAAATGAAATTGTGTTTATTTATTACAAGAGAATTGATATATCTTTGCAAAATAGTTATATATCTGTGTGGGAGACACATTATTTATTCAGTCAACAGGAAGCATATTTGCTTATTTGTGATACTGAATCATTTAAAGAGATGGACCCCTGGAGCTGTGAATTGGTTCAACTATAATAGAAAGCAATTTGAAATTATGCTTTAAAAAAAAAGGAGGAGGGGATAAAATATCTATTCTTTTTAACCCATAGATCCTATTTCTCAGAATATAATCAAGGCTGTCAGAGACAAAAAGGAACATGCCATACATACCAAAATATTTGGAGCACCATATTTTGGTGACCTTAAAGAAAAGGGAACATAGTAGGTTTTTGTCCATTGGGAAATAAGCAAGCAAATTGTGGTAGGTGAATGCAATGCATTGTTACTACACCCTAAGAAATGATTAACATAAAGAATTCAAAAACAAGGGGCAGTTAGGTGGTGCAGTGGATAGAGCACCAGCCCTGGAGTCAGGAGGACCTGAGTTCAAATCCAGCCTCATACCTAGCTGTGTGGCCTTGGGCAAGCCACTTAACCCCATTGCCTTGCAAAAACTAAAAAAAAAAAAAAAAAAAAAAATTCAAAAACACCTGAGAAGAATTCTATGAACTGATATAGAGTGAAGTGAACAGAACCAGGAAAATAATATCCATAGCTATGATGACCATGTGAAAGAATGATAAAATGAAACTAAATGCCATGTAATTCATTATAAGGACCAATATTGGGTTCAGAGAAGAATTGAGAAACTTTTGAGAGTGACCTAGTGCCAGAACCAAACTCAAATAGAATGGATCCCTTCAACTTAGGAAAACACAAATTAACATGATTTGTATTGTTAAATATCTCCCCATTGCATTTTAATCTGGTTCAGACAGCACTCAAGGGCTTGCAGACCCTAAATTGATAACTCTTTATTCTAACCCAACCTTCTGCCCAGCTCCTTTTCAAGCATCCCAGATCTGAACACTTACATTGACAGGGAGCTCATTACTTTAGCTGAGCTGCCCTGGTTTTCAGTGCCAGATGGTGTGTGTTGTAGGAAATTAGTTTCTTACTTGAGAGGCCCTCTATCGATCAACTCAGCCACCATCACACTTCCATTTAGAGGAGACAATAACCACTCTGTAGCATTCAGCATCCATGCATCTCAAAACCAGAAGGAACTTCCGAAGTTGTCTAGTTTACCTCCCCAGGGAATTGCCCTTTACAGACAATACTTTCCCAACCGTCCAGTATCTGGCATGCAAGTGTAGATGACATGTCTACCAGGTGACAGCCTGCACTACAAAGATAATAAAATAAATAAAATGGATGTTCTGTCCACTGACCAGCCATAAATTGTAACTGGCTCTGGGCAGGCTGATTTAATAGCTTCATCCTGCATCTCCTATCCATAGGTCTGTTGTTTTTCTCTTGTCCCCACAGACTGGTCAGGAAAGGACAAATGGTTAAAAAAAAATCCAACTCAGTGGCTACATTTCTATTATTCAGCCATGCCAAGATGTGACAGCCAAAGAGAATCACAAGATAATGTTAAGACTCAAGTTTTCAAATGTTTACTCTCTCCTCGGTGAACTTTGACATTGGAATGCATTATTGCCATGCCATTTTCAACTCTCACGCCAATCTCTATCTTGGCGCATATCAGAATTTTAATGTCTGCTTCTCAGACAGAGTTATGGTAATTTATTGTAATCAAGCATTTTGACCTTTTCAGTATTTTGTGTTTTTATTGGATAGCTGTTTCACCTCTTCCCCAGGGGGTTAGCCAGGCTGAGAGTGAGAGAGACTGGTAAGACTGGCCAATGGAAATGCAGAATAGCAAAAAGGTCAAAAAACTAGAGCAAATTACTAATTTGGGGAAGGGGGTTTGGGGAAAGGGAAAGGGAGGGAGGCAGGGAAAGGGTGAAGTCACCAACTACTGTGACAGGGACTAAAGGGCAAGCTGACCTATGGTAGTCTCAAGGCCTCCATGGATAGACCTTGGCTCAAGGTCTTTAGCCCAAAGCTTAAAACCAAGTTTTCAAAGAGGGCGGAATCATTGACTCTCTCATAGTAATTACAGAATGAATGCACATTTTCTCTCTAGAGGGCACCGCAGAGCAACACTTGTTATCCTGTGCTTGTGAGTCCTTGGTAGGCTCACGAGCCTAGAAGGGTCCCAAAGAATCTTAGATCCACCGCACACAGTTCTTAGTACAGATTTCACCATATAATTACCCTTTCTAAAAGGCTCCCTTATTGCCTCCAGTATGAAACAACTTGGTTTGGCATTTGAAGCTTTCCTGGTCTGGCTCCAACCTAACTTTCCAGGCTGATGACACATTATACCCTCTCACACATTCTATGTTCTAGCCAAATTAGACTGTTTGTCGGCAACGGAGAAAATTGCACATTGGATAAACAAGTTGGGGCAAGAGTTTTGAAAATACGCTTTACTTATGGCTTTCAGAAGTCTTTGTACAGGAATATACACACACATATATATGTGTATATACACATATATATATGTATATATATGCAACCTGCCTGAGAAGTGGACAAAAATGGAGATGCTTCAATTCAGTGATCTAACATTGAGATTCAAGGGCCTAAGGCACTGTGGTCCACTTCCTTTCCCAAAGTGACTGCCTGCTCTGGACCCATACATGGTCTGGATTGGGTTCAATCTAGGAGAAACCTTGTCTCTAATGACAAAGGCTAGCCTCCCTTTTCTCATATCTTTCAGTTTAGCTTGTAGTTCATGTCAAACGCTTCCCCCAAAATGGGGGTGTCTGCAGGTCCTCATTAGATAATATGTATCAGGTATGAAATAGGTAATTATTTCCTACATACCAAAGAAATACTAAGCACAAAATATTCAAAAGTGCTCACTGACAGCATGGTTGAAAATAGTATTCAGTAACTTAGAGTTATTATCACAATCTCTGCCAACAGGTTTGATTCATGAACATGGGAGCATAAAGTAGTCTGCAAAATGTCAACAGCTAGGTGGCACAGTGGATAGAATACCAACTCTGGAATCAGGAGGATCTGAGTTCAAATTCAGCCTCAGACACTTAATAATTACCTAGCTGTGTGACCCTGGGAAAGTCACTTCACCCTGTTTGCCTCAGTTTCCTCATCTGTAAAATGAGCTAGAGAAGGAAATGACAAACCGCTCCTGTATCTCTGCCCAGAAAGGAGTCACAAAGAATCAGACCCAGTGGAAACAACTGAAAGGCAATAACAAATATGTCATTTCTAGTGAAAGCACATAGGTCTAATGGGAAGGGCAGTTTTTTAACACAGCAGAGGTCACAATGGAAAAAGGAAAATGGTCAGAGAAAGGTATAGGGGAAGAGATGCATATGAGGGTTTCTTTTTCATTTTTTGCAGCAAATTCCTAATAATATTGATTGTTGAATGACAGATACGAAGGAGTAAGAAGTGGTGGTCAGACAAAGGAAAGAAACTAAGATTTATATAGTACCTACCACGGGCCAGGCTTTTTTACAATCATTATCTCATTTGACCTGCACAAACAACCCTGGGAGGTAGACGCTGTTATTATTCCCATTTTATAGTTGAGGAAACCAAGGCAGATTAAGATGAAATGACTTGCCCAGGGTCACACAGCTAATAAATGTCTTAGTCTATATTTGAACTCAAGTCTTCCTGACTCCAGGTCCTGAGCTCTATCCACTTTGCCCTTTCACTGCCAAGGGAAGGTGACTTCTGCCTATATCTCAGAATCACCAACACTGTGTGTGCAGCTATGTGATAACAATAAATTGTCTGCCTTTCACAGAACCTAAAGGAATTCTTATTTAATTATCAATGTCTGTGAAAAAGACAGAAAGATTGGGATGGGGGCAGGAGGATTATGATCATATCAGCAGGGCAAATGTCCAGGTCTGGTCCTCCTACCTGAAAGGCACGGGGCATAAACCTAGAACAAATGGACACCAGAAGGCTTCCAGTGAGGGAATTTGAGTAAAGGTCTTCAAGTGACCTCCAAGGTCTCTTTCAGCTTTAGATCTATAATTTTGTGAACCTTCTCTGCATGGAGTCTAAATATTAGACCAATGACCTATGACATCCCTTGGAACATTCTTCCAAAGGTTCTCCAGGTAGAAGTAATGCAAATGTATCCAAATAAAGCATCATGCGACATACAAGAAGGGGGGAGAGAAAGTCAAGAAACCAGGGCTTCTTGACATTTCTTGTGACATGGCAATCTGTTGGCAGTCTAGTGAAACCTATGAACCGTTTCTCAGAATCACACTTTTAAATAATTGAAAGAACTGCTAAATTTCAGTTAGAGGTCAGAGAGAATAAAAATGAGATTTTTTTTCATCCAAGTTCACAGACCTTCTGAAATCTATCCACAACCCCCTTGGAAATCAGGTTAATGACCCCTTGCCTTAGATGTTTCTATTTCATTCTACGAGCAAAGACTCTGAACCATAAAAATCCAATATTGGGATCTAGAAAACAAATCCATGGTACAGCAAAACCTAGGAGGGGTGGGTGGAGACTCAAGGTGATGGGCTGGTTAGAAAATCAAGGAAGACAGTAAGAAAACCATTTCTAAAGAATTGCAGCCCTTGGAACACTCCCGCAAGTATGGCGGGACCTTCGAGCCCAACTCTAACCAAGAGCTAATATGTCGAATTTACTCACCGGAAAATGGTTCCAGAGTGAGGGAGGTGATTTAGTTACTTACAGTAACATACCTTATTTCTTGGCACTCCCAGCTCCCAGATGAAAGGAGCTATCCTTCTTTTTCAATATATTCCTGATTTTCGTAATCTCTCAGGCAACCATCAAACAGCCCCCATTTATTTCAATAGACATTTTATCTGCTTGGAGGTTTTATTTACTAGAACTTCAAGTGGTTCCTTACTGGGATGTTGCAACATCTAGCAGACCATGCAAAGTTATATAATGGGCAGAACCATCAAGCCCCGCTACAAGAAGCTAGTGTCTTAAGTGCTCTAAAATAGTAATGATCGTCTTGCAGGGGCTGCTAAGACTGTCATCAAAAGCAAGATGGAAAACAAGTGCTTCTCCCAAGTGGTTCGCAGATTTTCTCCCACTTTTTTCTCCCAGATGAAAGCTTTGTTGCTGGTCCATGGGCCTCTCCATATACCAGATGATCCATTCCATGTTAGATCTCTGAAGATAATTTGGCAGCTAATTGATGCTTCAAGGCCCAGAGGGGCCGAATTTGACGCTTCTCATCCCCTTATACTCTACATTAATCCAACATCTTTCCCTAGAGACAGTTAAGTATTTGCTAATACTACCTAATTAATCATCACAGGTATGTCACTGAATCATAAAGTTGCAAATGGTACCCAAAAAATGAAAATCAACAACACTTTATTTCATAATTACTGTCCATGGCTAGCTTCCTCCTTTCTTTGCCTTGTTCAGAATTAGTCACACTCTAATTAGGCTCCTTTTAAGGAGCCACTAATCAGAGCCAGGATTTGGGTATCTACGCAGAAAGAAATGGAAAGAATATTGGACTGGGGAACGGGCAGAGCTGGGTGTCTGTGTGACCTCAGGCAATCACTCAATTAATCATTAAGTATTTATTCCCTCCCCCTTTCTGGGTTTCCAAAATGAGGTTGATCTTTGCCAGTTTTTTAACCCTCCTTCTCACCCTAGAGAGCTGATCTTTCTTTCCCACTCCCCCCCCCCACCAAGCCCCATTTCTCTCCCCAAGGAAGGTCTATTCACTGTCTTCATGTGGGAAACCAGGATCATCCACTGGTAAGTAGAGGTTGTTTTTTGCTTCCATTGAACCTCTATTCCCAGCACTTAGAATGATGGGTGTTTAATTAATGCTTGCTGATTGATCAGTTTGTTTATTTGGAACTAGAAGGAACCTTAGAGGTCAATCAGTACAACTCCATTTTACAATCAGGACAACTGAGGCCCAGAGAGATAAGTTATTTCCAAAGTCATACAGTTACTCATTACCTGGAGTGCCTGATTTCTGTTTGTTGCTGTTCCATCATTTTTCAGTCATGACCCTACTGGGGGTTTCTTAGCAAAGATGCTGAAGTGGTTTGCCATTTCCTTCTTCAGCTATTTTAGAGATGAGACAACTGAGGCAATCAGGCTTAAGTAATTTATCCGGGATCACACACTACTAAGTGCTAGACTAAGGTCAGTCTGACTCTAGGATGGGCAATCTCGCCACCTTGCCACCTGGCCACCCCAGAGTCAGGAAACCTGAGTTTAAACTTAGTCTCCTATACTCCCTAGTTGTCTGATCCTGGGAAAGTCACTTCACCCTGTTTTCCTCAGTTTCCTCATGTGTAAAATGGGGATAAGAATTGCACCTTCCAGTGTTGTTGGGAATATAAAATGAAATAGGGGCGACTAGGTGGCACAGTGGATAAAGCACCGGCCCTGGAGTCAGGAGTACCTGGGTTCAAATCCAGTCTCAGTCACTTAATAATGACCTAGCTGTGTGGCCTTGGGCAAGCCACTTATCCCCATTTGCCTTGCAAAAACCTAAAAAAAAATAAAATGAAATGAAATAATTATAAAGTCCATTGTAAACCTTAAAGTTGTGCATAAATACGAGTTATTATTATTGTTAGGCAATGCAATGAGTAGAGTTCTGGACTTCCCAAATTCAAATCTGGCTTCAGATATTTACTAGCTGTGACCCTGGGCAAGTCACTTAACCCTGTTTGCTTTGGTTTCCTCCTCTGTCAAATGAGCTCGAGAAGAAAATAGCAAACCTCTCCAAAATCTCTGCCAAGAAAACTCCAAACAGGGTCACAAAGAGTCAGACAGGACTGAAAAATGACTAAACAACAAAAAATTGCATCGTTTGCAACTTAATGGGAAGGGAAGAGGCTGAAGGGAGGGATAGAGTTTGGAACTGAAAATTAAAACTTAAGAAAAAAATTATTAGTATGCTCCTAAGGAAAATTTGAATTCGTGTCTTCCTAACTCCATGATCCTTTTCACCACCTCCCAAGCCCCTAAGTATAGAACCTACTACATAATAGACATTCAATAAATATTAATTTGTTTCTTGGTTCATTTTGTAATGAACATGTAGTACATTTTTGAAACTTCTGATTTGGGTCCAAGAACCTGTCTTTATGCTGCTAGCCTCACATTTCTGAAATCGCTATTTTTAATCTTTAAAAAAAAAAAAAACCCTATCCTTCCTTTCATCACTATTCTTTTGTCCTCTCTCTTTCAGGCCTCCATCTCCTTCTAAGAGATACTGGCAGATTCTGCTATGCTTTTTTGCTTTGCTTCAAAATACCTCCTTATAGTATCACTGGCTAAGTATCAAGGGGCAGACACATTGATGGGGGCTCTTAGACCCTTCCCAACCTTGGCACCTTCTCAAGTTTCTATAGAGGGAGGCAGTGCCCACATTAAGACATAATCCCAAGGGATGCTGAGAGCACCTGGAAGAAAACCTCAGATAATCTCTACCTTTCTGGAGTTCAAAAGAAACATAAATGCTACTGAGTCCTAGGAAATCTGTCCAGCCTATTACCACCATCCAGTGTCAGTGGTTACAGAACTGTTTACAGATCTGGGGAAGAGATTAGTGTCAGATGAAGAGAAGTTTTTTTCCCCTAAGCGTGTGCTTGCTTTCTGTGTGTGTGTGTGTGTGTGTGTGTGTGTGTGTGTGTCTGTGTGTGTGTGTGTGTGTGTGTGTGTGTGTGTGTGTAATTATAAACACTATGCTTTATTCGACAAGGGAAGTCACTTGAATTTGATATTGGTTCACTTCAATGGTTTATACTAATATTTTAAAATAACTAAAGAGGCCAAAAAAAATCCCAGATGGTAAATGTGGGGGATTCTTTTACATCTGGAACTGTGCCATCATGGAAAGAATGTTGAACTTAGAATCAAAAGAACAGAATTCAAATCCTACCTGTGACTGTGCATAAGACTTGGGTCTATAAGTCTCAGGTAAACAATTTCTTCCTCTGTTAAGATTCTTCTTTTTGAGGTCAAATCTAACTTCAGACATTTACTAGCTGTGTGAACCTGAACAAATTTGCCTCAGTTTCCTCATGGGTCAAATGAGCTGGTGAAGGAAATGCAAATGGCACCAGCCTCTTGGCCAAGAAAATCCCAAATAGGGTCATGAAGAGTCAGGCTATGACTGAAAAATAACTGAACACCAAAGCTAGAGTTGGATTAGATTGTCTCTAAGGTCCTTCCAGTTCTTGGCCTATGGTCCTTGTAGGATGGGGCTTTGAAGCTTACCTAGAACATTCAAGTTGGCATCAGCCATGGGGAAGACTGGAGGACTAGAATATGAAAAATATTCTGCCTTGGTTTATCATGAAAGCAGGCTTTCACCATGTCTCTGTCTTTAAAACGCCATGATTGAGCAATTGGGATCTTTTTTCCTATATTTTTGCTTTAGTGAGACAATCAGGCTTAAGTGACTTGTCCAAGATCATACAGCTAGTAAGCATTAAGTGTCTGAGACCAGATTTGAATTCAGAACCTCCTGACTCTAAGTGTTCTCTCCTCTGCATCCCCTTTTTCCTGTAACTTTGTCTGAAGGTGAAGGACTCCATTCCCAATATGAAGTCCAATCCACCATGACTGGACATGGGGAAATGAGGGAGAGGAAGAGTCAAGGATGACTGTGGGGTGGTGACCCTGGGTGTCTGGGAAGTGGTGGGGAGGACAGTATATTCAACAGAAATAAAGGCGTATGCAGGAAGGACAAATTGACTGAGGAAGCTGATGAGATTAGTCTTGAACATTTTCAGATGGAAATGTCTGCAGGATATCCTTATGAAAATGTCCAACAGGTAGTTAATGTGGGCCTGAAATCCAATAGAAAGAACAAGACTACATATATAAATACAGGATTTATCTGAAATTTGAATTCAGGAGACAGATGAGCTCATGATGTCTTGACTCCAGCCATTTTCTCTGGCAGTCCCCCAGGCTTGGAATGCTTCCCTTCCTCATCTGCTGACTTTCCTGGCTTTCTTCAAGTCCCAGCTAAAATCTCATCTTCTACAGGAAACCTTTCCCAATCCTTCTGAACTCTATTGTCTTCCTTCTGTTAATTATTTCCTGTTTATCCAATTTCCTACTGATTTCTAGCTTATCTGGGCTTAACTGTTTGCTTGTGATCTCCCTTTCACAGTGAGATCATAAGGACCCCAGTGGACAGGTACTATCCTTTGCCTCTTTTTGTAGTTCCAATGCTAAATACAATGTCCCTAGCATATAGAAGGAATTTAATAGATGCCTGTTAACAGGATTGTAAATATGCAAGCTTTATCAGATTGTTTGCTCCCATGGGGAGGGGACAAAGAAGGGAGGGTGGTAAAAAATGTACAACTCAAAAACTAAGAAAAGGATGACTGTTGAAAACTATTTTTACACATAATTGGAAAAAGTAAAAAATAAATAAATGCATATTGATTGATCCAATGAGATTATCAAGAGAGAGAAGACAGTCCAGGATGAAAGGGACTCTCATTTTTCATACCATGGTTCAGCAAGTCACTTAATTCTGATTGCCTCACATCCAGGGCTATCTCCATTATCCTGATTCAAATCAGGTCACTGGACCCAGATGGCTCTGGAAGAGAAAGTGAGGCTGGTGCCTTAGCTCAAACCCAAGCCATGTGCTTGCACTGGCATCACCTCCTCGATGACTTGGTCTTCGGGAATGAAGGACAAACATTATTATGATCATGGTAATGGTAAATGGTGGGATCATATATAAATCCAGAGCTGGAAAGACTATTCAATGCATCAAGTCCACCCTCGTTTTATAAAGGAATAAACTGAGTTCTAGTGACTTACCCAAGAGCACATGAGTAGTGAGTGTCAAAGAAGGGATTTAAATGAAGGTTTAAGAGCCAGTGCCCGTCCCAAAAAAATGTTTCAATCTAATTCAACAAGCAGGCAGAGGCAGCATAGCATTGTAGATGTAGGGTTGAGTTTGAAGATAGGTTCAAGCCTGTCTCTGACACAGCCCTGGCTGTGACACTGGGCAAGTCATTTAACTTCTCAGCATTTTGGGCAACTCTTAAGAGTGTAAATTGTAGAGCAGGTGCCAACCTACAATTAGTGGAGGGTGTCTCCTCACCAGGAAGTGACATCTTAGCTTCATTACTTCTCCCCTTCAGAATGTAAGCTCCATGAGGGCAGGAACTCTCATTTGCTTCTCTTTGTATCCCCTAGACTTAACAGTTAATTAGCCATAACCCTATGTGAAAGTCTCTGGGGTACAGAAATTAAGAATAACACAGATTCCTTCCCCATCTCTATCAGCCCCACCATGGGTCTGACCTTAGGAGCAATTGGCCTAAGTCAAGTCCCTTTTTATCAAGATTCTAATTTCAACACAATCACTAAGAGTTAATCCAACAGACCATTGATAGGTTGGATTCCTTATCCTCTGATAGATTCCACAGCTCTTCTCTCATATCCCCCAGGCCCATTGGGTGTAGATATATCGGATAAGTGTATTTTCATATGGTTAGTGAGATCAAAACAGGCACCAAGCCTTGGGCTGCCGTGAAACCAGGATCATGTCACTGTCAAGGCCATTGGCATCCAATTGAAGGGAGCCCACATGGCACAGTACCTTCTCCATTGCTAAAAGAAGGGAAGAAAAACCAGAATTTATTTATTTAAAGAGTCTCAAAGTGATTTCGAAGCAACAAACTCAGTTCCCCACTGCTGAATGATCTCATTGTCTTGGGGTCATGCTTGGCTGTGAACAGGAACCCTCGGGGTTGAAATGGAATGCAAGAGCAA
The DNA here is from genome assembly GCF_037893015.1 of Macrotis lagotis. Classification (NCBI taxonomy): domain Eukaryota; kingdom Metazoa; phylum Chordata; class Mammalia; order Peramelemorphia; family Peramelidae; genus Macrotis; species Macrotis lagotis. The sequence goes on along the minus strand of NC_133662.1, from coordinate 250,510,066 downwards.
ACCACAATGGAAAATTATTTGGGGTTTGCTCTGCTGGTGTTTCCAGTTTAGACTCTCTTCCTATTCTGCTCTTCACATTTCCAAAGCTGCAAATGGAAGTTAACAATTCATTCCTGTTACTAAAAGGGTCCAGACACAAGAGACAAAGTCTATGCCGAACCGAGGTCACTCCAGGTAGCTCACCAACTCCTAACAAATGCAGTCCCATTGGGCACGTTGCTCGAAATAAGTCTGGCTCATCTTACTCCCAAAGCTTTTAATGTATTCCACTTTAATTGTCACCAACTTCTTGCTAAGTTGTAAATAGACAGTTATGTACAATGAACTGAGCCCTGGATTGGGAGTCAAAAAGAGCTGGGTTCAAATCCCACTTCTACCCCTTCCTACTTTTGTGGGTTTTGGTAACTTCTGAGTCTAAGTTGCTTCCTCCGTAAATAAGGGAGTTGGACCAGATGATCCTTCAGTTCTCTTCCAATCTGGAATCTCTAATCTTCTTTTCATGTCACTCTATCTTTGAGGACTCAGTTTACCTTTCTAAAAATGACAGGGATGGACAGCTTAGCTTCTAAGTACCCTTCCAGTTCTAAATCAATGGCCTAGACCACTCATTTCATAGGTATGGGAAAATTCCAGTGTGAAAATTTCTGCTATCAAAGCAGCGAGGCAAATTTTTATCTAAAATATTTGCTTAAGAAATTGTGTAGATTTACCCATGTAGTAAGTCAAACAGGGCAGCTAAGTAGCACAGTGGATAGATGAAGATGCATGTTGGTGAGTTCAAATCTGGCCTCAGACCCTGACTGGCCATGTGGACCCTGGGCAAGACACTTCACTCAGCCTCAGTTTCCCCATCTGTAAAATGAGGGAAAAGAAATGGCAAATCACCCCAGTATCTCTGCCAAGAAAATCCAAAATAGGGTCACAAGGTGTCAGACATGACTGAAAAATTACTGAACAGCAAGAAGTCAGAGGTAAGATATGGATCCAGGTCTCTTTGACTCCCAGGTCAGTTCTCTGTGAACTGTGCAATATTCATGTTTATAGGACATGAACATTAAAAATCTATTTATTCAGTCCCCAGTAATTCAAAATTCATGATTAAAGGATCAGGACAGGTATGTGTCCAACCCGTAGCACATAGGTCACATGCAGCCTTCAAAGTCCATTCATGTGGCATTATTACATTTTATTATCATTGGTAATATGGGTTATATTGTAATAAATAAATATTAAATTCTATATGTGTCCCTTGACAAGTTTTTGTTGGGCAAGGTGACCCAGAAGAGCTGAAAGGTTGGACACCCACAGATTAGGAGACGAAAGACATTTTAGGGATCTTGTTCAGCCTCCCATTTTAGAGTTGAACAATGTAGCCTCAGAATGGGGAAAATACTGCATGAGAATTAAACAGTGGTAAATAGTAGAATTAAGTTTAAAACCAGGTTCCCAATCTCAAAAGCCAGTCTTTTTTCCACCACACAAATATGTCACTACTAAGTCTGGTTTAATGTTACTCTTAGCATTATCCACAAATAAAAGATTTTTCTAAGCAAATATAAAATGTTAAACAGGCAGGGAGTCATGTTTTGTCTAGGTAAGAAAACAACTCTTATTTTCAAGCACATTGGAAGCATCCTCTCAATTATAGATTCTTCAAGGGAGGGACCCCTTCAGATACTTCCTTTTATTCCTCACCCTTCTCAGTTGGTCTCATACTAATAGGAATTCAATAAATCCTTAATGATTGATTCATTTGCCTCCAAACACTTGTCTCTTAACACATGATAATTGCAAATGAGATTCATCTATTTGTTAAAGCAGACCTAGGAGCAAGGTTTAACAATGCTGTGCTAACTTAGAGTTATTAAAACATGGGAAAGTAATAAAACTGCTTTTACTTTAAAAAATATACTTAACTCAGATTTTTCTCTAAGACTCCAGGGCTCCAGAGGAACCCTTGATAACTGTAACAATTCAGATGGATCTTTACCCATTTAATCCAAGTTCAAATAAAATCAAGAAATACTCATTGAAAAAACCTTCTATGAACAAAGCATCTAGTGTGATGTTAAAAGAAATGTAGAAATATCTTTTCCCTCCCCCAGAAATATATATATTAATATATGGGTGTGTATATATATATATATATATATATATATATATATATACAGAGAGAGAGAGAGAGAGAGAGAGAGACTATAGACTACCTATATATGAATCAGAAACTAAAAAAGCATCATCCATTGGAGAATCACTGAACAAATAATGGAATATGAGTGTAATGGAATATTATTGTTCCATAAGAAATAGCAAGGGAATGATTTCAGTCAACAATGGCTTATGTGCCAGGGTTTATGAGTCTATGTGTTAAGCTTTTGCTAAGCACCAAGGCTACAAAGAAATATAAAAACAGTTCTTAACCTCAAGGAGTTTACATTCTAATGGAAGAGAGGATGTGTAGATAATTAGGCACATAGAAGATATTCTGCAAGTTAATCTGACAGGAGAAGGCATTAAGAATGTAATAATTAAGAAAAACCTGCAGAAGATGAAATTTGAGCTATCTTTTTAATATTTTTTATTTATTTCATAAGATAGTTCTCAATTAAATGTAAAAAATATTAGCAGTCATTTTCTTTTAAAGTAGGGGTTTCAAATTCCCCCCCATTCACCTCCTCCCACCTTGAAAAGAAGACAGTTTGATTTCTGTTATATATATTTGAACATGCTTCCATATTAGCCATGTTGCAAAAGAAAACACAGACAAAATATGAGGGAAGTAAAGACTGTAAAACAAAAAAGATGCTTCTATCTTTATTCAGAATTCATCTGTTCTCTCTGCAGGTGAATAGCATTTTTTATCATAAGTCCCTCAGAATTGTCTTGAATCACTGTTTTGCTGAGAATAACTAAGTCATTCAGTTAATCATCAAACAACATTGCTGTTTTGGTGGTGGTGTCACCATCATTGCTGTTCAATCCTTTCAGTCATGTTCAACTCTTTATAACTCGATTTGGGCTTTTCCTGATAAAGATACTGGAGTGGTTTGTAATTTCCTTCTTCAACTCATTTTACAGGTGAGGAAACTGAGACAATCAAGATGAATTACTTGCCTGGGGTCATATAACTGAGGCAGGATTTCAACTCAAGTCTTCTTGACTCCACTGTGCCACCTAGCTGCCCCAATATTGCTGTTATTGTCTATAATCTCCTGGTTTTACTATGCATGAGTTCATCTAAGTCTTCCTAGATATTTCTGAAACCATCTTGTTCATCATTTCTTATAGCACAATAGTATTCTATCAAAATTATATACCACAGTTTGGTTCAGCCATTCCCCAATTAATGGGCATACACTGAATTTCCAATCGTTTGACACTACAAAAAAAAAAGAGCTACTATAAATATTTTGGTACAAATAGGTTTCCTTTTTCCTTAATCTCTTCAGGGAAAAGATTTAGTAGTGGTGTTACTAAATCATAGTTTTATAGCCCTTTGGACAGGGTTCCAAATTATTCTCCGGAATGGTTAGACTAGTTCACATCATCCCAATGGTGTATTAATGTTCCAATTTTCCCACATCCCCTACCTACAACATTTGTCATTTTCCTTTTCTGTCATGAGATAGTACCTCAAAGTAGCTTTCATTTGCACTTATTTCTCTCATCAGTAGTGTTATATCAACTGAGGCTCTTATTTATATAAGTTTGACTCAGTTCCTTTTATATTTAAGAAACTTGCTGCAAAACAATTTTTCCCCAGTTTCTGTTTTTCTTCTAATTTTGGTGCATTGATTTTGTTTCTGCAAAACAAATAATTTTTAATAACATTTTAATTTCAAGTCACAAAAGTTATTCATTTTATTTCTTGCAATTCCCTCTAACTCTTGCTTGATCATAAACTTTTCTCTCATCCATTGATTTGACAAGTGCCTTTATTTTCCCAAGCTCCCCTAATTTACTTATGATTTTACCCTTTATGCCTAGATCTTTTATCCATTCTGATCTTGGTATATGGTATGGGATATTGGTTGATGCCTAGCTTCTGTCAAACTGATTTCCAGCAATTTTTATCAAATGTGGAATTCTTATCTCAAAAGATCAAATGTTTGAATTTATCAAATACTAGGGTTTTTATGGTCATTTACTACTGTATATTATATACCTAATTTTTGTCACTGATCCACCACTCTATTTCTTACCAAGTACCAGATTATTTTGATGATTTCTGAGTTCGAAAGTTGGAGCTGCTAGGGCACCTTCCTTAACATTTTTGAGATTGATTCCCTTGATATTTTCAATGTTTTGTTCTTCTAGATGGATTTTGTTATTATTTTTTCTACCTCTATAAAATAATTCTTTGGGAGTTGGATTCATATGGGATTGAATGGTAAATTAACTTCAGTAGAATTACCATTTTTATTATTTTGGCTCATTCTACCTATGAGCAATTAATATTTCTCCAAATGTTTAGATCTGTCTTTGTATGGAAAGTATTTTTTAATCATGTTCATAAAATCCCTTAGTTTGTCTTGGCAGGTAGACTCTCAAGTATTTTATATTGTCTGCATTTTAAATGTAATGTCTCTGCTGGATTTTATTGATAGAATATAAAAATGCTAATGATTTTGTGGGTTTATTTGAGATTCTGCAACTTTACTGAAGTCACTAATTGTTTCAAATAGTTTTTTAGTTGATTCTAAGTACATCATTATATCATCTGCAAAGGGTCATCATTTTGTTTCCTCATTACCTATTTTTATTCCTACATGAGCTTTTTTTTAATCTTATTGTTATAACTAGCAATACCATTTCAATACCGAATAAGAATGATGATAATGGACAATCTTGATTCATCTCTGATCTTATTGGGAAGACTCCAAATTTATCCCCATTACAGATAATACTTGCTCTCAATTTTAAATGCTACTTACCATTTTAAGATCCTTATGCCTTCTAGTGTCTTTTTTTATATAAATGGGGTTTGTATTTTGTCAAAGGCTTTTTCTGTATCTATTGACACAATCCTGTGATTTTTGTTATCGTTATTAATGATATAGTCAATTATCCTGATAACTTTCCTAGGACTGAACCAGCCCTACATTCCAAGTATTAATCCCACCTGGTCTGATGTATAATGTTTGTGATATATTGCTATAATCTCCTCGCTAGCACATTATTAAAAATTTTTGCATACAGATTCATTTAAAAATTGATCTATAGTTTTCTCTCTCTCTTTTTTTAACTCTCCTTGGTTTAGCTATGAAAATCACATTTGTGTCATAAAAGAAATTTAGTAGGACTTCTTTATCTATTTTTCGACTAATTTATATAGCATTGGGATTAATCGTTCCTTAAATATTTGGTAGATTTTATTTAGAAATTCATCTGTCCTGGGAATTTTCTCTCTCAAAACTCATGATGACTTGTTCAATTGCTTTTTTCCTAAGGATTATCTAAGTAGTCTATCCCATCTTAAGTTAATCTGGGTAGTTTACATTTTTTATAAATATTCATCTATTTAACTTATATCATTAATATTACTAGGATGTAATTGGGCAAAATTACTCTTATAATTGTAATAATTTTATTTTCTTTGAATATTTTAATTTTTATGTTAGTAATTTGATTTTTTCAAATCATATTAATCAATGGTTTATCTATTTTTATTGATTTTTCCCATAAAAATCAGTTCCTATTTTTATTTATTAATTCAATGCTGTTGTTTTTTTACTTTCAGTTTTATTACTGTCTCCTTTTATTTTCAGTATCTCTGATTTGGTATTCAATTGGGGATTTTAAATTTGTCCATTTTAGTTGCATGCTTAATTTATTGTCTGTTCCTTCTGTATTTTATTAATGTATGCACTTAAAGTTATACATTCCCCCCCAAAAAAAGTTATCTACTTTTTTGAAATTTTTTATTTTTGGCTTTTGCAAGGTTAAGTGACTTGCCCAAAGTCACACAGGTAATTATTAAGTTTCAGAGACCACATTTGAACTTAGGTCCTCCTGACTCCAGGGCCAGGTCACCATCCACTGTGCCACCTAGCTGCCCTGCTTCTCACAAGTATTGGAATGCTGTCTCAATGTCATTTTCTTTAATGAAATTATTGAGCTATTCATTCTCTAAGATTAAAGTATTTTAGTTCCAATTAGCTCTCAATCTGTGTTTACATAGTCCTTTATTAAATGGAATTTTATGGATTGAAAAGGTACATTTAACATTTCTGCTTTTCTTCATTTGATTGTGAGGTTTTTATGCCTTCATACATGGTCAGTTTTTATGAAGGTACCATGTACAGTTGAAAAAGGTATATTCCTTTCTATTCCCATTAATGTTTCTCTAGAGGACTATTATATTTAACTTTTTAAAGATTATACTTATCAACTTGACTTTTTTCTGGTTAGATTTGTCTAGTTCTGAGAGTAGAAAGTTGAGGCCCTCCATGAATATAATTTTATTGTCTATTTTCTCATGTAATTCATTTAACTTTTCCATTAAAAATTGGATGTTATGCCAAATGGTGTATATGTTTGGTACTGATATTTTGTTTGGCAATATTTCCTTTTAGCAAGATATAGTTTTCCTGCTTGTCCCTTTTAGTTAATTCTATTTTTGTTTTTGCTTTGTCTGAGATCATGACTGCTACCCCCATCTCTTTTGCTTCAACTGAAACATAATAGATTCTTCTCTAACTCTGTATGTCCCTCTGTTCTAAATATGTTTTTTGTAAACTCTATGTTGTTAGATGCTGTTTTCTAATCTATCCTGTTAAACTGTTTCAATGTTATGGATGACTCTATCCCATTCACAGTGATGATTACTAACTGTGTATTTCCCCCCAAAACCATCTTCTTCTGTTTATTCTTTCTTTTTTTAATCGTGTCCCCCTTCTAAAGTCTATCATTGCCTTCTTTTATCTGCCTTCCCTTTTAACATACACCCTCTTCTTAATCCTTTCCCCTTCTACTTTCCTGTTGGGTAAGACAGGTTTCTATTACCAACTGTGTTTGTAGATATATTTTTCTGTATTTGAACCATTGAGGTGTGAGTGAGTTTCAAGTGTCATCTGCCATCCTCCATCATCTTCACCTCTGCTGTAAGAGCTATTCCTTGTGTACCTTTTTTATGTGAGATATTTTTCCCATTCTTCCTTTCCCATGTCTCTTCTCACAAGGCATTCCTCTTTCTTGCCTATTATTTTTTATATCATCCCACATTAATTGACTCATTCCTATACCACTTCCTCTTAATAAAAGTGCTACTCTCCATCCTTGAATTTAGGCAATGGAGTTACCAAATAGCATCTAGGGAAGCAGCCAGTGTTAGTACAAGGGTACCCTGTAATCTCTTTCTCACCAGTTGCCAGATTCCCTTATCATCTCTGACTTAAGAGTTCCTGAAGCTGCCACCGCTTCTGTCCCCACCACCTGGTCCTTCCACTAATATTTTAGCCAAGTGGGCTCCAGGCCAGCCTTCACCCTTTTGCTGAAAAATAATTCTTTCTAAACTCCTATTTTTATTTTAGGATGGAAGAACATCTCATTCTGACCATTTGCTGACTCTGCTCCTCCAGGCTTTGATTTAAGGTGATATTTGAAAGTTGTGTGGAGGGAATATTATGAGAGCTTAACTGAGCCAATTCAAAGATTCTGAGATGGTACATGGAGTATTATGATTATCAATATACCTATGGAAGGGGATATAAGGATAGATATGGATATGCATATTCACATAGCTGTAGATACTGTTACAGATATAAAGGGAATGAATGTAGATATAAATAAGGACTTGTATTTCTGGTATGCTTATACATTTGTAATCAACTTCAGAAACCATCTCATCCAATTCTTCCTATTTTACACATGAGAAAGGAGAGAAATGACCAATCCAACATCACATTGGTACTAAATGATGGAGACAAGATTTGAATCCAGATTTCCTGACTCTCAATCCAATGTTTTTCCCACCATACCATGATGGATGTGTGAACCTAGAAGTTCTGCATTCCTTAATTCAGACCAAAATCACTTGACTTTAACTACCATATCACAGGATTGTTTCATATTGAGTTTGCAATTCACTAAAACTATCTCTTTTTCAAAAAAAATGCTGCCTGACCATGCGTCCCACAGCCTGTACTAGTGAAGCTGATTTCTTGTACCCCTGGATAAGATGACATTTATCCCTGTTGAATTTCATCTCCTTTGAGTCAGTCCAGTGCTTTTTAATCTGTCAGGATCTGTTTGGATCCTGCCTGTCACTGGGTGTGATAGCTATCCCTCCTAGCTTCATGTCCTCTGCAGATCTGATAAGAACACCATCTATGCCTTTATCTGACCATGCAGCATAATACAGTCAAGAGACAGTCTTCATTAACTTGATTTTTCCTGGGCTGGTGGATTTTTAAACAAAATTATATCTGAGACTGCATCTGTCATAGAATTTTCTATTATTTTAGAATGTTCTGAGAGAAACCTTACTTGAGGGGAACATTTAAAGCTGTTCTGTTTTATTCAGAGAAATGCTTTTAGAAAATGATTAGCACAGTGGAATCTCATATTTTTGTTCATCTCAAAAAGAGTAGGGAAGTGAGGTCTACTGTAGAAAACTACCAAAGTAGAGAGACATCATTCCATTCTTCTAATAGTGTTTCAACTTGCTAATTATGGACAAAAGCCAGGCAATGAGAGAACTAACATTTCAACTGATATTTGCAGACAAGTTGATAATAGCATCCCAGTACACACTAGCTATGTATGATTGACTATGATTCTTCTCATCTTCTGTCTCCTTTTATGCTATTCTGCTACTGACTCAATAGGAGTGGGGCATAGAGGAGAAAGAACCATTTTGATAAAGATAATTTTTCTCTGTTTCGTCAGAAGCAGCTTAAGCAAGTGGATGGAGCACTATCTCTAAGTAGGAAAGGACAGACCTGTGATCCTGAGGAAGTCACTTAACAACTTAGCATTCTCAGACTCTCTCTAAGACCATAAATTGCAGAGTAAGTGCCAAAGTGCCAGTCAGTAGAGGGAGTTTACTCACCTAGGATGAAATTGGTGAAAGCATAGATGTGGACTACAAAAAAATAAAGTCAACCTATATCTGAAACATTGCAAAACAATTCATCCTTTTGGAAATGATTCTGAAGACAATCCTAGCATGGCAGACTTTCAAAACAGAGTCATACCATGTGGGCATAGCCTTGATGACAGCCACACCCCAAAGCGGTGTGAGAGAAGCACTTGGCATCATAGAATCCTAGAGCTAAAGCTAGACAGAATCTCAAAGACAATCTAGCATTGGAGGTGGGATGTGCCAACTAGGCCCTCTGATATCAAAGGAAAGATGTCTCTTTGGTGTTGCTCATTTCTAAGTCATAGCAGACATTCATGATCCCTTTGGGGGTTTTCTTGGCAAAGATCCTGGGGTCATTTTGTATTTCCTTCTCCAATTTATTTTACAGATAAGGAAACTGAGGCAGGCAAGGTGAAGTGACTCGCCCGGGGTTAGGCAGTGAATAAGTGTCTGAGGTTGGATCTGAACCTAGGAAGAGGGTCTGAGGTGAGGCGCTACTATACCACAAAGTTCAGCCTCCCCCAGCTGCTTCCCACTGAAATGGCATAACTTGCATGTTTGTAGATGTTTGCATATTGTCTCTCCTATCAGAATGAGGGCACCCATGATACATCTCCCAAACACTTAACCCTACATGATGGCTGTTACAAAGTACTCACTAATGAATGACTTTGTGACATGTCTATACTTCAAAGATCTAAGACCTTTGTCTTTATGTGCCCTTGACTGATTGATAAATTGGTTGATTTAATTGAGCCATTCATTCATTCAACTTCCACCTAAGATCATGACCCATCTAGATTAAGGAAAATAAAGTCCAAAAGCTGCCTTGGTTGAGAAACCTAGTGCTAAGACTTCACAACTTTCTCTTTGGCTGGTCCTTCAATCACCAATATCTGGTCCTTCACTAATACCACACTTGAGACTGTTCCCACTCCATAGACTGTGCTTCAGTGGGGTCACTTCCATACCAGGAGAAAACTTAATGCAGAACTTTATCCTTTTCTAAATACTGCAAAAGCTCACTTCATCTTTTTGGGTTTCAATTCTCTCCTCTGGAAAATGAAAAACTCAGGGAAAAAAGAGAAAAGGAAGTCATTGAAATCCAGGAAAAAAATTGAAAGAAGGCGAGAAAGAATCACAAATAAACAGAACAGCTTTGAAAGTTGTATGATGAATTTATTATGTAATTTTAAAGAAAAACATATACATAATAGGTCTTTAATTTTTTTTTTTTTAGTTTTTGCAAGGCAAATGGGGTAAAGTGGCTTGCCCAAGGCCACACAGCTAGGTCATTATTAAGTGTCTGAGGCCTGATTTGAACTCAGGTACTCCTGACTCCAGGGCCGGTGCTCTCTCCACTGTGCCACCTAGCTACCTCCAGATCTTTAATTTCTTAAACTATCTTCTTTCTTCTGTTCTACTTGGTATCGTATTTGGAAATGCCCGTTTTATTTGGTGTCTGTTAAGTTCAGAATATTTTTAACAAGCCAGTTGGATTTTAGTCCATTTCTTTGTATATGCAGAATGTATATCTGGATCTAAGAGATTGGAACTATCAATCATCTGGAAAATTACGAATCTCTTATAGATAAAAGGGACAGCTCAGAGGCACAGGAGTCAGGAAGATTTGTCTTCATGAGTTCAAATTTGACCTCAGACACTTACTAGCTATGTGACCCTGGACAAGTCACACAACCCTGTTTATCTCAGTTTCCTCAACAACAACTAAGTGGTACAAAAGATAGAGCACCAGCTCTGGAGGCAGGAAGATCTGAATTCAAATTTGATCTCAGACACTTGATACTTAAAATTGTGTGGCCTTGGGCAAGTCACTCAATTCTGATTGCCTCACAAAAACAAAAATATAGGGGAAAGGTCCTAACTGCTCAGGCATGGAGTTTTAAAGATATAGTTCTGACTACACAGCCCATGGAAAAAGTCTGATTCCAGCCATGTGAAAGACAAAGCAGAATAACCCTTCATGTTCTAGTCTTCCATCTCCAAGGCCATCTCTCATCATCCGGATTCATATCTGGCCACTGGAGCAGGATGACACTGGAGGAGAAAGTGAGGTTGGTGATTTAGCACAGTGCCCCCCACCTGACTCAAATTCAGTTCTCACGCTTATCATGACATCACTTCCATGATGTCATGGTCTTCTTCAAGAAGGAAGGAAAGGGCAGCTGGGTGCCAAGAGAACCAGCTCTGGAGTCAGGAGGACCTGAGTTCAGACACTTAATAATTACCTAGCTGTGTGACCTTAGGCAAGTCACTTAACCCCATTGCATAAAAAAAATGAAGGACAAACATCAACAGAAGAATGGAGATGGAAATAGCAAACTCCTCGAGTATATTTGTCAAGAAGATCCCAAATGGGGGAAATTAGGTGGCACAGTGGATAGAGCACTAGCCCTGGAGTCAGGAGTACCTGAGTTCAAATCAGGCCTCAGACACTTAATAATTGCCTAGCTATGTGCCCTTGGGCAAGTCACTTAATCCCATTGCCTTAAATAAATAAAAATTTTAAAAAAGAAGATCCCAAATGAAGTCATGAAGTCAGATAAAACTGAAAAAAATAGCTGAAATTATCGCTACAAAGATATAAATGAATTAGAGCATTTAACCAAGAAGGTACTAAATGAGATCATAAAGAGTCAGACACAACTGAAAAAAATGATTAAAATTGTGGATACAAAAATATAAATAAAATTATCTCCAAGGAGCTTACATTCTATTGAGGAAGACAACAAGTATCATATGAATTTATAGAACACATACAAAAGTATTCAGGTGAGTTTGATGGGGAAGGGATTGCCCTAGCGATAGGGAAGAGTCTGGAAAAGTTTCATAGATCAGGGGCAGAGAAGGTCTGGCCTTATAAGACCCTGGAAATCATTTGGTCTGGTGCTGCCAAGATAACCACAGGCAGAATTCAAAATTCAGTAAATCTTGGAGTTTTTTAGGGATGAATTAAATGTTTAACCAAATATATAGCAAGCTAATTTTTAAGTTGATAACTTCATAGGACCCAGAATTGATTTTATAAATAACCAAATGACCCTAATAATGGATGTGGTGCTTAAGCCGCATCTTCATGGAAACAAGAAATACTAAAAAATGGCAGTCTGGTGGGAGTATATTCTCAGAATGGAGAATAACCCAAGCACCGGCCCAGAGATGGAAGATGGAGCCTCATGTGTGGAGGACATGAAATAGTTGAGGGTCACTGGTTCAGAGAGAGTAACTGGGAGGGGCCAGTTTGTGATGAACTTTCAATGCCCAACAGAGGTGTTTAGATTTGATGATAGAGCTACTAGGGAGTCAGTAGAGTTTATAGAGTAGGGGAGTGATGAGAATTAACAAATGACTTACATGAGACGGAAAAGAGAAAAGACAAGGGGAAATAGATAACTAAAAAAATAAGGAAAAAGGATTTAGTCATTGAAGAAAATATATTTTCAGAGTACTTACTATCTGCCAGGTGCTGGGAATGCAAACTGCCCCGACTAGTACGATGTGTGTAAACTGTACCAAGTACAGTAATGCACTTCACTTTCCTTTAAAAGATGAGCATTGGACCTCTTAATTTCTGAGGTCCTCCCCAACATGGCGGTCTCATTTCCACCATCTTCCTCCAAGCTTTGTGATCCATTGGGTTGGAAGTCTTGATCCAAAGCAGTTTCACAAATTTAGGCATCTATTAAATGCCTGTTGTGTGAGTGGCACCATTCTGCATCTGAAAGCTCTGGCATGAACTCCAATCCTCACCAAGGCTATTTCAAAGCCATTAGCAAACTCAGATCAGGTGTGGGATTCTCAACAGGCCTGATTGTATCAGCTGAGCAACACTTTGCTTTTGGTTTTCTCTTCAAGGTTTTATCCCAGAGAGGCCTAGAGCTAGTCTTGGAGGCTAGAAGCCACCACATTCATCTAGAGGATGAATGACCCTGAATAAGTAAGTGAACTTCTCAGGACCCCTAAGCCCTCTCTAAGACTCTAAGCTGGTTAGCATGAGCTGATTTGCATTGGTAGAAGGGTCTTTTTCACTGGAATTCCCTCCTGTATACTAATCAATTTACAAGTCCAGTATTAAAAATAAAAATGATAATTCTACCCCAGGATTATTAGGAGAATGGGGTAAAAAACCATGCCTTCAGACCCAAAACCATGCCTACAAACCAAAAACAATAAACTTGCTGTCTTAATGAGATTCTCCAAGTCGGAAAGATCAAGCTGGAATGGCTAGGTGGATTAACTGGTGTATAGAAAAACATTCCAGGCTCTGGAGTCCAGGCTGCCTCTTGTCCGTGGCCCTCCCATAGCTAGATTGGGCAACCTGAATAAACAGAGATATGGCACTGGCCTCCATGCCAAAGATGGGTTACTGTTGTTTTTCCACTGCGGTCATCAATTAAGTGATTAAATAATGGATGAGCTGGCAGAGTTCAAACCTCATCTCCCAATTCAAATGCCAATAAGACTGCATGCATGCTAGCGTGGATTTATTGTTTTAATTTACCCCACCCCTTTCCATGTATGTATGTGTTTGTCTAAACATTCAAAGATCTAAGAATAGGGGAGCTGAGCAAGATTATCTCTATGTATCACACTTAGGAATGAGTTTAGGAAACAACATACAGGGAAATGGATCCTGCCTGGAGAGAAATGGATTTAATCGTTTGAATTAGAATGTTAAGGCCCATGGCTCCTGTCTTTATCATGAATGCTCTGTCCAATGTTGAAGGAGTCTGAGCCCACTTGGGGTTGACAAGTGGGGCTCAACTAGAGAAACAGAGAGAACCACCCTAGGCCTCTGATTTCAGCAGCTAAAATAGTCCCTTCAATGAATTCTTTATCCCCAAGGTCCCAAGGCCTTCACTTTTCTAAGCCTCAGTTTCCTAATCTTTATAATCAGTCTTAGACTAGATATTCTCTGATGTTCCTCTCCACACTTAGATCTAAAAAGGGGCAGCTAGGTGGTCCAGTGAATAGAGCACTGGTCTTGGAGTCAGGAAGATGGGAGTTCAAATCCAGCCTCAGTCACCTGCCACTTAAAGACTGTGTGACCTTGGGTAAGTCACTTAACCTTGATTGTCTCCCATTCGCGGTCATCTCCAGTCATCCTGATTCATATCTAGCCACTGGACTCAGATGGTTCTGGAAGAGAAAGTGAGGCTGGTGACTTATCACAGTACCCCCTCACTCCAATCCAATATGTGTGCTTATCATAGCATCCCCTCCCTGATGACATGGTCTTCTTGGAGAATGAAGGACAAAAACAAATATCAATTCTAAGATCCTATAACTTAGAGTCCCAAACATCCTTGATTTGAATTTTCACTGATTTCTCTTGTGTGCTAAGCAGATCTCTGGGACTTTACATTGAAGAGAAGGTGCCAAACTCTATTAGTAGAGGGAGTTCGCCATACCAATCAAGCCTCAGATACAATCGCTCTCCTTTTCCCTGCCAGGGAATGTGGTGAGCAATGGAGAGAGAGATATTCAGACAAAAAGGCATAGGAAAATGCAAGGGAGGAAAGAAATGAGAGGAGGGAAAAATTGTTCTCTCTCTCTCTCTCTCTCTCTCTCTCTCTCTCTCTCTCTCTCTCTCCTGGGTATGACATCCCTACAAACAAATGGTCCTGGCTCTTGGATTTCCATTGCAGAATGGGGAATGACCCTTGAGATGGCACATCTGTGGAATTAGGGAATGTTTCATACCTTAAAACCTCTGTATGTTCATTGCTGGCAGTTGCCTACATGAAAGGGATGTCCTCCCTCTAAATTTCACAAAGAAAGACTGAGAGCTGAGACTCGTCCCCTAGTAACCCATGGAATTTTTCCTCTTTGGACAAAAATACTAATATCAGAAGGGGAAGCTCTGGCCAAACCTCTCCTCCCCATTCCACTTCTACTGTAGAGGCTGGAGATGAATCAGTGTTTCTCTTAAACCCCCTTGAGCCTTTATGATGCCCTCTCTTAAAGGGAGGAGTCTCCTTTAGTCATCCTGTACCTCCTAATGGCATTGCCAAGGTCATGAGAGCCAATGAGACACTCTTGGAAGTCAGACCTTGGCTCAAGGAGAGGAGGAGGGCAAGAGACATCTGCCTCTTAATGTGGATCCTCATACATTAACACAGCCAGCTGAGAGGAACCCAGTCTGAAGGTTAGCAGTGCAATGTGAAGCCTTAAAGAGCCAGCCCCAGTTTTCCTGATCTGCTCTGATTTCCTCCTCTACCCTCACAAGCTATTCTCTTAAATATGACAATGAGTTTGATCCAAGGGCTGTTAGTTCTTAAATAGAAGGCTGGGGGGGTGGGTCCCTGCCTCTACTTTCTCCTCTCCCATTCATTTTCCATATAAGTACTGAAAGAAGCTTCCTAAGAGCAGATCTGACCTTGACCATGTTCTTGTGTAAAAATGTAATTAGCAAATCCTTTGCCTGGACTTGAAGGCCCTCCATGGCCTGACCCCAGCTGATCTCTCTAGGCTGACTTCTCTTGAAGTTCAACCCTTCAAGAACTGTAGCTTCTTCCAGCCATGTTGGACCACTTGGCCATCCTCTGAATTTGACATTCCTCCCCTCATCAGCCCAACAAAGGGCATTTATTATTATTTATTTCTATTTGTTATATCGGTGTGCCTGATATTTGGATAGACTTTGAAGATCCAAAGACAATAAATTAAACTCTTGGCTGTACCTCTACCTCATCCCCCTGGAACATCTCTCTGCCATCCTGTTTCTTTTACCCCAGTGAAGTCCATCACAAGCCTTTTGTCCTCCTCCTTCTTCTAGAAAAACTCCTAACTCTGGACTTTTCTACAATGCCCTCATGCACACATTCCTCCTTCTCCACTTCACCCTTCCCTGTCCCTTTTATATGCTTTCTCCCCCCCCACCTCCTATTAAAAAATAAGTTCCTTGAGAAAAGAACCAACCCTTCCTTCCTCTCTTCCTCCCTCCCTCCCTTCTTTCTTCCTTCCTCCCTTCTTCCCTTCTTCCTTCCTCCCTTCCTCCTCTTTCTTTTTTTTTTCCTTTCTAGGTGAGGCAGTAAATAAAACACTGACCTAGGAGTCAGGAGGATGGGAGCTCCAATCCACACTCACTAGCTTTGTGACCTTGGGCAAGTCACTTAATCCTAATTGCCGCACCATCTCCAGTCATCCTGACTCACATCTGGCCACTGGACCCAGATGACTCTGAAGGAGAAAGTGAGTCTGGTGACTTAGCTCAGCCCCACCTCACTCAAATTCAGTTGGCTTAGCATCACCTCCTTGATGTCATGGTCTTCTTCAAAAATGAAGGACATTTCTTTGGGAGGGGGGGCAGCCCCTGACCCAAAGGAGATGCTAACCAAATGTTTGTTGATTGATTGAATGTCTCCTCCAGTAGAATGGAAACTCCTGAGGGCAAGGACTGTTTCAATGTTGCCTCTGCGGTCCCAGTGCTTGGCACATGTTAGATATTCAATACACGGTTATCTGTGGATTGTCGGATTGAATTTAAGGACTATCATAGCAAGTGCAGCAGACCTAGGCTTTCAGAGAAGACCAGGCTGGAAGCATTATACCAATTCCCCCCTCACTATTTTGAAGACACTTAAAGCCATTTCCTGATTGCCCATCTGAATGACAGACAAAGGCATTACAGGTGTCAAACATGAGCTTCACACCTTCATAATCAACCCAGCCACTTTAGGCCTGGCTCTCCTTTCCAAATCATCCTTCAGATGGTCATAACAGATTATGAATTTAATTGCATCCTGTTCACATCCATTGACTGTTTCAGCTGAAAGGCTTCTGCCTTTCAGCTGCCAATTTTCCCCCATCGTGCATTAAGAGTCCCCACCCTCTGGTGTCTCTTCCATCTACATCATATAATTATATGGGCCATGTTGTGCTGTATAGGATAATGTGTGGAAATAAAGCCAGGCAACATCTCATCCCAGAAATTGCTAAGTGTGATATATGTCATACCAAAGGCAGGAGCGGCAAGGAGGGCAGAGCTGGTCGGGGTTTGGCTTGGCAGTAGAGGTACAGTGGGCATGACAAATCTAGGCAGGCAGAGTGGAATGAGGGAAAGGGTACTGGCTTTGAAGTTAGGATAGCTGCCTCTGCCACTTACTATTTGTATGATGGTGGAAATCACGGAACCTTTCTGATCCTCAGTTTCCTCATCTGTAAAGTGAAGAAGCTAGACTACTTAGAATCCAAAGATTCCAACTGGTTTTAACTATATGGTCTCATGATGTTATCAGATTAGAGTAGTGGAGAGAATACTCGATGGAATTAGGAAGCCAGGTTCAAATCTTAGCATATACAATCATTAGAGCAGATCATTTACCCACCTTAGCATCTGTAAAATGAATTGTTAGACTTTGTGATCTCAAAGTTCCTTCTACCCTGAGAGATCTGAGCAGCTCTTCCATTAAGAGCAGTATGGAGGGGCAGCTAGGTGGCACAGTGGACAAAGCACTGGCCCTGGAGTCAGGAGTACCTGAGTTCAAATCCGACCTCAGACACTTAAAAATTACCTATCTGTGTGGCCTTGGGCAAGCCACTTAACCCCATTGCCTTGCAAAAACCTTTAAAAAAAAGAGCAGGGGGTGGCTAGGTGACACAGTGGATAAAGCACCAGCCCTGGAGTCAGGAGTACCTGGGTTCAAATCCGACCTCAGACACTTAATAATTACCTAGCTGTGTGGCCTTGGGCAAGCCACTTAACCCCATTTGCCTTGCAAAAAACCTAAAATAAAAAAAATGAAAAAATAAAAAAAAGCAGTATGGAATAGTAAATAAGAAATAAGTACCTACTGTATACCAGGTACTTTATAAATCTCTTTTGATCTCAATAACACCCCTGCAACATGGGGCACTATTATTATCTTCATTTTATAGTGGAAGAAACTGAGGTTTACAAAGGTTAACGTGCCCGGGGTTACATAGCTAGGAAGTGTCTGAGGCTAGATGTGAGCTCAGGTCTTCTCTATCCTCAATTCCACACGTTCTTGATTAGTTGTAAGTTAGAGCCCTGAACTTGAGGTCAAGAACTGGGTTCAAATCCTACCTCAGATATTTTGTAGTCATGTGGCCCTGAGTAAGTTAACCTTTCTCTCTCTGCCTCATTTTATTAAGATTGTAAAAAGCATGGGGAACTCAAAGGCTTTGACTTTGCACACGGCTCTAAATCTGAGATTCTTTGATCAACCCAAACTGGAACTAAACTTCCTCCATTACCTCCCTATTAATAACCTCCAGGATCAAAGCCAAAATTATCTGGCTCTAAAAGCAATTCCCAGTTGGGCTCCATTTCTATCTATGCTCTCTCTGAGATTATCTCTAATTTATTCTGTTCATGTCTTTTTGGTCAATGTTTGTTCACGTGTTGTGTCCCCCATTAGACTGTGAGCTCAGGGAGGTCAGGGATGATAATTTTGACCTTCTTTGTATTCCCAGTGACTGGCATACAGTAGGAGCTTAATAAATGCTGATTTACTTGACTTTCTTTCAAGAGCTCCTTTTGCTGCTTCTAGTCATTATTCCAATCAGAAGAGTAGAGGGCATCCCCAACAGCTTAGGGCCAGGCTAAGATTCTTGCTCTACTAATCTTTGGTGGTTACACTTCCTTGATTCTGCTTGGTTCTATTCAACAAACATTTATTAATCACCTACTAGGTACAATGCACTGGGGACAAGAAGACCAAAGTAAGGCAATTCCTGACCTTGTGGATCTCATGTTCTATAGGAAGAATGAAACAAGTACTCAGAGAAGCAAACATAATGTGCAAGTGGCTACAAAGGATACAGAGTAATTTGATAGGGAGAGAGGAGAAAGGGAGATCCAGAAAGATCTTTGTCTAGAAGGTACAATCTAGCTTATTCCTTGAAGGAAAATTTTAAAAGGAAGAGGTAAAGATAGGACAGGTTCCAGACCTAGGGTTCCATTTATGCAAAGATCCTGAAGTGGGTGATGCTTCCATTTCCACATTCCCATTCAGTCACATTAAAAATTAATTTTTCTGGGGAGGTTAGGTGGCTCAGTGGACAGAGCACCGGCCCTGAGTTCAAATCTGACCATCAGACACTTAATAATTACCTAGTTGTGTGGACTTGGGCAAGCCACTTAACCCCATTGCCTTGCAAAAAACCTAAAAAAAAAAAGAACTTATTTTTGTGCTTTCCTTGAACCCATAAAGTCTCATGTGAAGATATTGCTTTGGTAGCACCCAAAATAACAGCAACATTAATTAATGGAACCATGAAGGTAACAACTACACAAGACAATTTAGGATAAATGAAAGATTAATTCTATAGAGTTCCCAGTAAAAGATACCCAAATTTGGGGTTTAAAAACAGCCTCTGAATGAGAGGAACCAAACCAAGAAGCTTATTTCCTTGTGCCATTCCACTATGAAGTAATGATAGAGCAGACAGCTATGTATTTTCAATTCATTCAAAAGTCAATGTCTCATTACAATATTTCATCCAACCTCACAGTTTTCTCAATAAAAACTTGTGTAATCAATGCATGTATGCATTCATTCATTCATCTATTCATCTACTCATTCATCCATTCATTCGTCTATTCATTCATCTAATCCCACCTTCTCATTTATTCATTCACTCATCTATCCATCCATCTATTCATTCACTTACCCACTCATCCAATCATCCAGCTATCCATTCATCTACTCATTCATCTATCAATTCATTCCTTCTTTCATTCATTCACTCATACATTCGTACATTTATCTACCATCTATCCATCCATCCATCCATTCATTCATCCATCTATCTATCCCCCCATATATTCTCTACTCTAGTCAAGTGTTTTTATACAAGTAGTCTGCCATATCTAGAATGCCACCCATTCACAACCCAACCCCACAAAATTCCTAGCTTTCCGCTTTCAAATGAAACACTCTCTCCCCTTTAGACTGTAAACTCCTTGAGAGTAGGGACCACCTAACTCTTTTATTGGAACTCACAGAACTTATCAGATTGATTAATAAATGCTTACAGTCATTCATTCAGTCATTCATTCATTCATTTCATACCTGAGGTCCAGGAATTAGAATCCTGCCAGCCAAGACACACCTCCAGCCCCAGAGAAGTCAGTAAACTGGAGCTTTTGTATTTGTGAGGTTCTGAGTTAAGCCTTGGGAAATGCTGATGTCAGAAATTCAAAAACACACTAGCACTGTGTGTCAAAACAAGTGAATTAGTAAAAACACCTCCGATTACGTTGTCAGAGGAAAATAGGACTGTACAGGGAACGGAATCTCTCCCCCAAAAGTGTCAGCCTGGGTCACCTGATATTGTTTTCAGACAATATTTTGATCAGCTTATCTATAGTAATTGTTTTTTTTCCCTCCCTATTCAGGAGGTTGGATTTGCTGGGAGCTCTAGCTTTGATAATAACTAGTTTGTCTGCTTCATTCCCAAGGAAGGGCTGAATAGCTGAGACAAATACCTACCTCAGGTTAAAAAAAAAAAATCATAGATTGTCACAACTGAAAAGGCCCTTAGAGATCATCTACCCTGAGCCTCATAAGTTTACAGAGGAGAAGACTGAGGCCTAGAGAAGGGGAAAAATTTGCTCAAGGTCTATCATTTCCTTATTCCTTAATGATCAAGGTAAAATTACACTTTTGTGTAAATGCTTTGCAAATAATAGTATAAAAATAATAGAAAGAAGGAAATAATAATTTTAAATAATTGGAGAGAAGAGGAAAAACTTGCTCAAGGTCTATCATTTACTTATTCCTCTAAGGAACAAGACAAAATTACACCTTTATGGATCTGCTTTTCAAATAATAGGATAAAAATAATAGAAAAAATGAAATGATAATTTTGAATAAGAAGAAAACAGCATGGTCTTCACAAAAGATCACCAGACAGGATTCAAATCCTATTTCTATCACCTACAGGAAGACCTGAGGCAAGTCACCTCATGTTTCTAGATTAAGTTTCCTTGGGTGGATGTTGTTGCTTATCTTTTCAAAGAGGCCCATGACATCAGGGAGGTGACGCTATGAAATGCAAGGGAATTGGATTTAAGTAAGGGAGGGCTGTGCAAAATCTACCTTCCCTACCTTGTAAGGGTGTGGTAAGGATCCAGAAGAACCCAGGACTCAGGGCTGAGGGCTTATGGTCCTTTGTCCCAAGGTCACATTGGTCCATCAGAAGAAATACACAGTCCCCCACCCTAACAGTGGAGGAAGATGTTGGAGATCTGGGAAGCTATTCATCCCAATCCCTCCCAGAAACTACAAGTTACCAACCCGAGGCCTCATGAGCATCAGCAACCCTGATGGTTTTAAGAAGTCATCTTCTACCAGACTGACTTGTGATTTGAAGTTGTTATCATTTGCATCTCCTGTTTCTTGCTTAAGCACCCCTCCCCCTCCTATTCCCTCCTATTTCCTTCTCCTACTGCTCCCCTCTCCCTACCACTCTTTACTGTTTTGACATTTATTGATAATAAAAAGTAATAATACTTATTATTGGAAAGTTAGTAGTACAGATTGAAAGTTTTATGCACATTTATTCCTCCTCTGAATTTATGTCATACTCTCTTCCAAGAAAAGAATAAATAAATAAAATCACTTTACCAAATTTATAACCTACTCTGATTCTGAGATTTCCCAGTAGGCAACAGTCCAGTGACACTTACCCGAGATTAGCTTAACTAGAAAACCCAAATCCTGCACCGCATAGTTTGGAGCAAAAGATGATCATTTTCAAGACTGTACCTTGAACTGGAGACAGAGAACTTGGTCAGTTTGGGGTAACCCTGACCCATTGTACCACTCATTCAGAACCCCCAGATGCTCCCTCTGCTGAAATAGGAGCAGAAGCAAAGGGAGAGGTAGAGTTACTGGCCCCATCGATCCAGACAAGTCATTACAGTTTCCACTTTACATTGTTTTTAAGGATCTAAGCTGAGAAAAACAAGGCTGTAAAGGTTTCCCAGACGTGAAAGAGATGTTACAAAAGACCATTCTGGCAAGTTGAATGTAAGTAAATAAGAAACATATGGATTGTGTTTCCCTCCAAATACTCTTGGGTTTTGAAACCCTAGGAAAAGGAAAGGGGAAAAAACAGAAAAACTAGGGAAAGGGGGACTGTTTTCCAAAGCTGACATATCTGACAAACTATCCAATGAGAAAAGGCCCTGACCTCCTCTTCCATGTCCAAGGACACAGCCAGTAATGAAACTGCTGCCAGGGGTTGATGCTTGGGGGAGAGTTGGCCACTTTCATTCTTGAAGATGAAGTCTGATGGAAGATGCCATGACATGCCATGGGCATAACTGAAAATGCCCTTCCAGTGTCCTTCCCACACAGGCCTTTGTGCTCCTCTCTCCCACTTGTGATAATGACTTCTTGCTATTTCATAAAGGTGTGCAACCATTTGTCAAGTAATAAATTAGTGTTTACCAACTATACAGTGAATGGTCTGGACAGGGAGAAAACTTACCAGTGATATGTGAAGACTGGAGGATGGGAAGGAAAGGAGAGATGTTCCAGGAGAGAAAGAATGAGTGAATGAATATTTGCCATGGTCAGTCTTGAGCTAACTACAATATGGAGGGAAAGAAGGAGTCTAAGACTGGACCTTGCAATCTAAACTGGAAAAGCCTTCCACCTGCCCCTCAGTTCATACCCACCCTCAAATGTTGGCTTGTCCATGATGCCTTCTAATAATAATGTTTGTCCATCATTCTTGATGATGACCAATGACATCAGGGAGGTGATACCATGACAAGCACATGAATTAGATTTGACTGAGAGGGGCTGTGCTAAGTCACCAGCCTCACTTTCTCCCCCAGAGTCACCTGGGTCCAGTGGCCAGATAGGAATCAGGAAAACTGGAGATGAACCTGGATGTGAAGTGTTCAGGGTTACATGACTTGCCCAGGGTCACACAGCTAGTGTCATTGTCCCTGATCCTCCTGACTCCAAGGCCAGTGCTCTCTCCACTCTGTCACCTAACTGCCCATGATGCCTTTCTAAGATCTTCCCCTCCCACCAACCCTAATCCCCAGTTAGGAAAGACTTCATCCTCTTCCTCCTTCTCCTCCTCTTCTTCCCCTTCCTTCTTTTCCTCTTCTTTTCCTCCATTTCTTTCTCTTTCTCCTCCCCCCATTCTTCCTCCTCATCCCCTTCCTCCTCCCCTGAAGATAATACTTTTTTCTCTCTGACTTCATCTGTTCGTTATGTCTAGTTGCTTGTATTCATGTCTTACTGCCTGTACTAGACTTCACACCACCTGAGACCAGGGACTAGGCCTTAATTATACTTGAGTGAACAACACCTAGTTGCCGAATTTGTCAATTCTTTCTAAAGCTTTCTCTATGACTTTAAGACCAAAAAAGAAAAAAGAAGGAAGGGAATAATTATTAGTAGAGAGTCTATTATGTACTAAGTATCAGACCAAGGGCTTTTTATAAATATTACTTCCTTTGATCATCTCAACAACCTGGGGAAGCAGGTGCCAACATCATGCTCTTTTACAGTTCAGGAAACTGAGGGCTGAAATGACTTGCCTAAGGTCACACAATTAGAGCAGATTTAGAATACAGTGCTTCCTGACTCCAGACCAGAGCTCTTCCCATTGTTCCACCATTTAAGTTCTTACCCCAAGTCAAGTAGGGAAATCAAACATGAACTAGATGATCCCCGGCTTCCTGAAGCCTATATTACAAAAGGGAAAGGCAACACACAGAGAGGGAAACGGTAGCCAGGGTTTAGGGCAGAGAAGTTGGAAGGAAGAGTGATTGGAGAATAGCGGTTTTGATTTGGTTTCTGTTCTTTGAGTTGGAGTTGGAGATCAGGGCTGAGAGGTAGAAGGAGGAGGTATAGTGATGGTTGCTCATCAAAGCCAGCTGGATGGGGAAGAAGTTAACACCCTGAGCTGGGAGATGGGAAGCCTCCTCCTCCTCCTGAGTTCAAATCTAGCCTCAGACAGTTACTGGCTGGGAGACCCTGGGCAAGTCATTTTACCCTGTTTGCCTCAATTTTCTCATCTGTCAGATGAACTGGAGAAGGAAATGGTAAATTCACTTCCCTTGTATGGGCCTCAGTATGGGTCTCTAAAGTTGAAGGGCTTATATTAAATAATTTCTAAGATGCCTAATCTTTTGAGCTCTCATCTCGGCATTCTCTTTGGCACTCCTATAGCAACCAGTTCATTCAAACCCACGTGACCCCTTCCTCCACTACAGTAATTACTTCTTAAACGTTCCTCCTGCCTCTAGATTCTTGGTCCTCCAATCTTCTCTTCATCCTTCTGCTAAAGTAATCTTCCTAACAGAGAACTCTAATCACATCACTACCCTACTCGAATAACTTTCCAGTTACACATCACCTAACAACAACAACAAAAAAAGAAATCCAAAGTCCTTAGTTTGACTCCAGTCTCCATTTCCAGAATCATATCTTTCTCCAGCCCTACACACCAATCCTATCCAGGGATGATTCACCCCCTCCATTAAATCTGCATTAAATCTATGCACTCTCACATTCTGTTTTTATTATCTTATCTGGGAGCTTTTACTTTAGTAGAATATCCCTCCACTAGACTGCAAATTCCTTGAAGGTCACATCTCATTCTGGTGTTTTTTTAGTCTCTGTATCCAATCTTTTTTCCTCCCTAATCCATCTTCCACACAACTGCCAAATTGATGTTCCTGAAATACAGATCTGAACATATGAGGTGACCCAGAGCTCTCTACCTTTGCAATATTCCTTTCCTTTCCCCCAAATCAAAGAAGCAAGTGGCAGCCAAGACCCACTCTTCTTGGCCTTTGTCCAACAACATTGCCCCCATGGAGACCATAAGCATTCCAATTCATCTGCCACCTACTACCAACCCTGTGGCTAGAAAAACTCCCACCACCCACCCCGACTCCTTTCCTTTTTTTATTCATTTCCTACTTGACCTGGTCCCTTGGAAATAAAACATGCAGCCAAATGGTTCCACCCACAAGAAAGCTACCATTCAAAGCCCCATGAACCAATTCTGGCCTTCATAGTCAGTCCTGGGTCACGGAGGCCTTCCTCCTTTGGACACTGGGGACGTTTCCAGGTGAGTCAAGCTAGCCAAGTTCTCTGAGACTCAGGAAGTTGCATTTGAGTAAAATTTCCACATCTGGAACAGGTTTTTACAAAACATCAGAAAAGAGTTCCAGTCCACTTGGTAGAGAAGGCAGAGGAAAATGCAAGGGACCCTATTGGCATACTACATAATGGCTTATCAAAATCCCCAAAGGAAAATATTTGAATGTTTTTTCCCCTCTTTTCCTCTCTTGTTCTTTCTTCTTCTCTTCCTGGAGGAGAAGAAAAGTAGAGCTTACGTTTTATGTCAACACAAAAGGCCTCCGTTTGTATGCACTCCTTATTAAACCATTCAGCGATTCAATGTCAAGGTATGTATTATACATACCTTTTTTTTCCCCTCTCCTAGGCCATTATCAGCTTTCTTACAACACTATTATTCTTCAGCCCAGCTAATGCTTCTGTCAAAGATTTAGCAACAAGCATGGGAAATGTCAAACAGTAGGAAAGAAGCCTGGCTGAGTCTGCACCAGCACAAAGGGGCCGCTGCCTTTTGTGGAGAACCAGCAGCAGGTTTCGGTGCCAGCAGAGGATGATCTATCAGGGGTACAGGTTGGAGGGTGGTTGGTGTTCTTTTTCTCCCTGACCTAGAGGCTCTGACTCCTCTCTGGATACATCATCATCTTCCCAAGATCTGATTTCAACCTTGCTAACAAGAATCGGGCAGATCTAGTTTGATGATTTTTAATTCTCCCTCCCTCTCCCCACAAAAAAAGTTGATAGAGGTCAACACACTGGGCAAATGGATGCCCAGATTTTTTTATTAAGCCTTGCATTGTGGGATCTTGAACCTACATTATGACACTACGGTCATATCGAAGCTAACCAAGCCTAGGCTAACCTATAAAATAAATGAAGAGGAGTGAAGTGATAGGAACCAGGCAAGACAGTTTATACAACAACTTTGTGAAGGCAAACAATTTTAAAATATTTAAGAACTCTGGACAACCCACTGTGATTTCAGAGGAGGAAACTCACACTCCTCAGGGTCCCCAGCACATAATAAGTCTTAAAAAGTGTTTTTGGATCAAGTAATTAAAATGTAGATTTTAATCATACAATTCTATCCCATTAAACCATTATCACTCACTAACACTTGCCTCAAATTTAGTTTAGCTCATTAGCTTATCATTCAGCAGGATCCTAAGGAATTCAAACACGGAACAGAAGGAGCCAGAAATATCACAGAATTTGAATTCAGAACACCTAGGTTCTAATTTCCATTGTAGCCCCAGTATATGATTATATGGCCTTGAGCCAATGACTTCTCCCTTTGGGCCTCAAGTGTGTTTATGATTTCTAGGAGTAGTTCAAAGTTGTATTCAAAGTCACCTTTGATGATTTCTACTAATGTGACCCTGGACTTAACCTCCCTGGGCCTCAGTTTCCTCACTTGTAAAATAAAGGAGCTGGCCTAGATGGTCTCCTAGGTTCCTTGCAGCTCTAGAGTCATGATGCTATGATCATAGAATTTCAAACTAGAAGGAAGCTTTCATATTCCCCATCTTGTAGCTTAGAAAACTTGATCCACAAAAAATGAGGGAAAGGATCTATTTATACAAAGATTTTTATAGCGGCTCTTATTTGTGATGGCTAAAAATAGGAATGAAGGGACATCCATTCATTGGGGAATGGCTAAACAAGGTGTGTTATATGATAGGGATGGAATATTATTGGGCTATAAGAAATGATTCAATAAAATCTGGAAAAACATACATGAACAGATGCAGAATGAAATGAGCAGAACCAGGAGAATGGACACAATATACATAAGCAATGTGCAGCAGCGGTACTGTACCATGACCACCTGTGAAGGACTTTGCTATTCTCAGCAATACAGTGATTCAAGCCAATTCCAAAAACTCATGATGAAAAATGCTTTCCACCTCAAAAGAAAGATCTGATGGGATATGAATATGGGTCAAAGCATACCACTTTTCACTTTATTTTTTAGAGTGTTTTTTTTATCTATGTTTTCTTTCACAACATGACTAGTGTGGAAATAAAGTTTATGTGATTGCACCTGTATAATCTATATCAAATTACATTCCTTCTCAAGAAGGGAAGGAAGGAGGAAGAGAATTGGAACTCAATTTTTTAAGTTATAAATTGTTTTTACATGCAATTGGAAAAAAATAAAATATAATTTTAAAAAAACTTGATATAATTATCTAGTGAGTAGAATTAAGCAAAAAAACTCCTCTTCCCAGAGCTAGAATAGAATCCAATAGGTTATCCATTTATTCATCCATCCTTCTAATCATCCCTCAGGCAGTGGAACATCTCATCCAGGCAAGGCAGAAAATTCTCCATTTCCTTGTTAAAGATCTCTACATCTTCCCTAGAAGCGTTCTTCTGACTCATGCAGAACTTAGAACCACAACAATTAGTGGCCTAATCATCCCTGCATTCTAACAAACCAAGCTAACTGAACAATAGAGCTCTCCCTCCCAATGAGAGACTCATATGGAACCAACAAGCCATATGGAAGTCCCACTTTTGTTTAATGTATACATGAAAGAGTTGAATTTCTCGTGTAGTTGACTAATTATAATATAAAAGTTTTAGAATTGCAAATAACCTAACCCAATCTCTTCATTTTACAGATGGAAATCAAGGTTCAGAGAGATCAAAGGATCAGAGGGTCATAGATTTAGGAAAGTGAGGACCAAAGAGTTTCTAGGATCATCGACTTCATCATTCATTGAATCAGTAAGTATTTATTAAATGTCTATGTGAGGGGCAGCTAGGTGGCTCAGTGAATAGAGCACCGGCCCCGGAGTCAAATCCGGCCTCAAACACTGAATAATTACCTAGCTGTGTGGCCTTGGGCAAGCCACTTAACCCCTTGCAAAAACCTAAAAAAATGTCTTCTATGTGTCAGCACTATGCCCAACACAAGGATACAAAGAAAAGCAAAAGAAAATCCCCAATCTCAAAGAACTCACTATCTAATGGGAGAGATGGCATGCAAGTGTCTATGTCCAAGTAAGCTATATATATGCACATTCACACATATATCCATACAAGAATGATAAATTCAATATTATAAACAAATGGAAGGTTCTAGTTTTATAGAAATACAGCCCAACCCTCTTATTTTGCAAAAAAGAAAATTCAAGTCTAGAAAAACTAAATCACTTGCCCAAAGTCATTTTTCCAATTCAAAATCTCTAATTCTCTGATCAATAATATCCTAATGAAATAGGCACCCACTCATCAGGCAAGTCAATGTTTAAAATTATGCTCATCTCCCAAAAGTCATTTTAGACAACTGATCCCACTGGACATCATTTAAGGGTCAAGAAAGTAGAATGCCATTGAGAAAGAGAAACATTCTGGGTCCTATCAGAAATACGAAGGCCTAGAACTGATCTGCCAGAGAGATGACTAAGTGTAGGGTCCATATTTGGGCAGAAAAAGAAATCCTTGCTTTCCTTATCTATAGGATGACTCTGCAGGCTGCATTGATTAAATAAGCAGTCATCCATAGCCCAACCAAGAAGCTTTTTTAAAAAGTCACAAAAAGAAACATTGTGGGTTTTGTCTAGCATCACCATAGCCTTTTCCCATCACTTCCCAACCAAGATAATCCATTACTCTAATGGGGCATATTAAATTTTGTGACTACCCACAAAGCAGAAATTGATATGGCATCCTGAAGATGTCTCAGCAGTCAGCCAGTTCTTCCTAAAGGCTTTGTCCTTTCTGTATTTTAGACACCTTCTCAAAGACAGCTTTCATTTTCAGGATGAGGAGAAATGGAGATAGACTATTGTTTTCTCCATCTATGACTCATTTTAGAACACAGAATTCTACTCAAGAAAGCATCACTCCACTGGATTGTGACTTATCGTTACCTGAGCTTGCCAAATCCCCACACACTTCAAAGCACAGGGTTATTATCATGAAAAGTACCCATGAATAACTCAGGTAGTGGAGTACAGTGCAAAGCATTCTGACCATGGAGTCAGAGGACTGGGGTGCCTTCAGATTCTGCCTCTGATGCTTTGTGATCTTAGGCAAATCATTCAGATGGTACTCAGTGAGCCCAAAGACCCTTCTAGGTCTAGCCCTATGATCCCACTACAGTGTCTTCATATTTCTAGGACCTCTGATTGGGGGGAGGGGGATTGAGACAGTAATTCCTTTGCACCATGCAGATCATGATTACTCTCATCTGTAGATCATTACAAAGCACCCTCCGACAAGAACTCCATGAAGTATACAGAGAAAGTATCAGGTCAAAATCAGGATCAGGATCATTTCCCCCAAAGGAGAAAAATGGGGTTCAGAAGAGGCAAAAGGACTTATCCTTACTCATACTCCTGATTGTTGAGAGAGCTAGGTTTCAGATTCAAGTTTTCTAATAACAAGGCTTGCCATCTTTTCTTCCTTCCTGTTTTTCCTTTTTCATTCTCTTCCTCCCTTCTTTTCTTCCTTCCTTCTTTCCCTCCTTTCTATACTTTTTCCTCCCTCCTCTTATTTCTTCCTTTTTTCTTCCTTCTTTCATTCCTTTCTTCTTTCCCTTTTCTTTATCTCTTCTCCCACTTTCTTTTTCCATTCTTGCTTCCTTTCCATCTTTCTTTTCCCTCCTTTTTCTCTTTTTTTCTTCTTCCTCCTTCCCTCCTTTCATTTTTTCTCTTCCCCTTCCTTCTTTCTCTTTTCCTTTACTTTTTCCTACCCCTTCCTTCCTTTCTTTTTAAAATTAAATGCTATTTTCCCCATTAACTAGCATTTATTTCCTCTTCCTCTAAAATGCCATCTCTGATTTGCAGGGTTATAGATCTAGAACTGGAAAGACTTCAACAGCCATTGATTCCATTCTCTTTATTTTACAGATGAGGAAACTAAGATCTAGAGAGCCAATATTACTTGTCCAAGTCTACTCAAATGGTAATAGTTGAGCTGGAATTTGAACCCAAGACCGTCGTTTTCAAATCAACCACTCAGTCTCTTCTTCCCTCATATTATACATAGCACAAGACACAGGATTGAAATCCACAGCCAGTGATCATTCACCATGCCTTTCTCCCTCCCCTCAGGCTGTCTATATAACTTAGCAGATAAGTTTCCTCCTCATCCTCCTGAAGCCCACCCTCTGAGCTTGCCATTCTGTGATGGACTCATTTGAGAGGTTCTGACATTGAAGCCTTCAAAGACCCAGGCCATGTTCTTGCCATGTCAAGACATCTAAGGAGGGTTTTAGCAAGGAAACTTGGGGAACTAGAATCAGTTATTGGAATATGGTTGGAAATGGAATCAAGGCATACCTCAGGCCCTAATCATGTCCCATGACCACCCAAAATAGAGATTCATGTGAAAAATGTTGTCTACTCCAAGAAAACACTGTAGAGAAATCAACCCTGACTCCTCTGACCCTTGCTGGCACTTACCAAGGAACCCCCCCCCCCTTCCTTAATGACCATTAAGATTCATCCCTCATGTCCATACTTCTGAAATGCATTCCATCCAAAATGAACCCAACTCTTGGTCAAAAGGCACAAATCTGTAATATGGGAGCTCAGTCATGGGGTGGCAGGGCTGCCCCCACTGCTGTGGAAAGTGAGGTATTTGGGGGGAAAAACAATCAACAAAAAACCAACAAAAGTTATCAATCAGTTCAGTCTTCCTGAGATAATCCTCCTCTAATATTCTTAGAGCCATCTCAAGGTAGAGAGAATATAAGAAAGAAATCTAAATCTTTTGGAATATGGGGAGGGGATCTCAAGGGGGGATTGTTTGCCATGAGAACAGATTACTGACCAGTGATGAACTTGGCTACCCACCAAATGACAGAGATTGATGGATTCAAGATGCAGGATTAAGACACCCATTTTTGGACATGAACAACATGGGAATTTATTTTGCTTGACTGTACATAATTGCTGCAAGGATTTGATTATTCTCTTCTTTTTTCATTTCAGTGGGAGAAAGGAGGTAAGACAGAGATGTTAGTTAATTGAAAAAATAATTTAAAAAAGAACATTCCTGAACTATTCAAAAATATGTGATTTTTTTCTTATTTTTTTGCAGTACTTTTACTTGTATGCCAAGAAAGCAGAATCATTGCATTTGCAGACTTCATAAAGGCCATAGGGATCATCTTAGTTCAGCTCCTACCCAAAGTAAGAATTTAGTAGCCTAGCCAAAGAGCTCCATAGGAAGACTGCTAATGACTGGAACCTGCTACCTTGATCTAGGGCAAATCACTTATGAAGTTGTACCTTAGTTACTTTTTTTTGATTTTTTATTGTTTTCCAAATACATGCTATGAAAGTTTTTCAACATTTTTTCACTTGCATATTTATATTATACATTTTTCTGCTACCCTCCATTCTCACCCCCTCCCCTCAATAACAAACAGTACAGAGGGTTTTAGCAAGGATGAAACATGTTTACATATTAGAAATTTTGTGTATGAGGAGTTGGGACTAAGGGAAATGAAAGAAAACCATGGGATGGGAAGGAAAAACACAAGAAGTTTTATTTTAAAGTGAGCAGAGTAACCATTCAGATCCATAGGTTTTTTTGGTTTGGTTTAGTTTGGTTTGGTTTGGCTTGGTTTGGTTTGGGTTGGTTTGGTTTGGTTTGGTTTGATTTGACTTTAGATGTGGATGTATTATCCATAGCAGGCTTCCCAGGGTTGTCCTGTCTCTCGGAATTGCTGAGAAGAGTTGCATCCTTCATAGCTGGTCAAATCACAATGCTGTTGTTATGTGCAGTGTTCTCTTGGCTCTGCTCCCCTCGCTCAGCATCAGTTTGTTGTACCTTAGTCTCTTGCCTGTAAAATGTGGGATGGCCTCTGAGGTCTCTTCCAGCTCTATATCTAGGATCCTATTTGTGACCTTGGACAAGTCACTTAACCACTAAGCATGCTATTCTTCTAGGAATGGAGTTGAAGGAGATCAACATTTAGTACACTCTGTCACACTGTTCCCAGAGTGGGAGGGGATGCAGAGGTCAGCGTCTCTGCCCTATACTGACCATCAGACATGATAAGTAGAAAGAGCAATGGTTTGAGTGTCTGATGGCCTGTGTTCTAATTTTGACTTTGCTACTCTTAGAAATGTCAATACACTTCCTTTCTCTGGGTCTCCCTTTCTACCATAGAAAAACAAAGGGGTTAGAATGCATGTTTGCTAGAGTCCCTTTTGAATCCCAAATTGGGAATTTCAAATGGCTCCACCCAGCCAGACCGACATTCCTTCTGCTTCCTGGCCAAGGATCAGAAATCTCTCCTGGACCAGAGACAATAAGATGGAACTCTCCAAAATAGTCTCCAAGTAGACTCAATTTGCCTCCAATTAGGCAAATTTATAATCACCTTGAGAGAACCCTGAGAAAATGCCTCCCTGTAGCTTTTCCAACCTAAAGAGTTTTTAATAGGATATCTTGAGTTCTTCCTACAGCTGTCCACCCCAAGTAGGCCTTATGGCTAATACCCAGGCTTATTTTTATTTTTCAGTTTTCATAGCCTCTCATTTAGTTTATAATGACAATTCCAACAGACCTTAACAGCTCTGGTATAGTAGTTCCCCTGGTGTTATAAATTCCCATTTGTCACACCAAAAAAACTCAATATTTTAGAAGGCCAAGCCTTCTTGCTTTTAAATGGGAATTGATGGCCCAGCTTGTCTACCCACAAACGTGCTCACCCTCAGTCTACTGCTGCCCCTCTGTTACAGAGTTGAGAAAGCAAGAAACAGAGGCCAGCCTCCTCCAGAGCCCTCAATCTTTCCACCCCCCACCCTCAAGTAAGATGGGGGCAGCCAGGCACCCCAGACAGAGCCATAGTCTGAGCTTTCTTGCTTCAGAGATCTGATTGACCTACAGGCATTTATCTGGAATTTACTATGTACTAAGCACTAGGGCCACAAACACCAAAATGAAATACCCCCTGTCCTCAAGAAGATTACATTCTAATGAAGGGATTCTTAACCTGAGGTCTGTGGACACCCAAGGGGTCCATGAATAGATTTCAGTGAATCTAGAAACTTGGATGGGAAAAAAATTATAACCTTTATTTTCACTATCCTGAAATTTAGCACTCCCTTCAATTATGAATTCAATCTCTCTCTTCATATATAATATATATGTTTGTATATTTAATATGTATATATTATATATAATTATATATATTATATATTCTGAGAAGGGTACACAGTATAATTTTCACCAAGACTGGTGAAGGATCCATAACATAGACACAAAAGTTAAGAACTTCATTGTAATGAAATCAAGATTTCTGGTTCAATGAGCTGATCTAGGCAAAATAAAGAGGACTCAATAGGGGACAGTTCCCCCTCCCCACCATCACCTCCCATTCTGATACATACCATGTGGTGTAATGGAAAAAGCATTGGTTCTAGAAGCAAAAGACCTGAACTCAAATTATTCCTCTTATACCTTAAGCAAATTACTTAACCTTCCTGGGCCTCAGTTTCCTCAGTAGCCACTGACCTAAGTTTATTAATTCAAGCAGAACTGGGTCAGTCCAGAACCTTATTTATAAAATGAACAACCAGGTGGTGAAGTAAACAGAGCACAGGATTTGGAACCTGAAAGACTCATCCTCCTGAGTTCAAATCTGGTCTCAGACATTTACTAGTTGTATGACTCTGGGCAAGTCACTTCACCTTGTTTGCTTCAGTTTCCTCATCTGTACAATGAATTGGAGAAAGAAATGGCAAATTATCTTTGTCAGGAAAATTCCAGAATAGGGTCATGGAAAATGGAGACCACTGAAATGAATGAACAACAGGAACATGGGAGAGTTGGGTCAGCTAATCTTTGAGGTTCTTTCTGGTTCTAGAACTTTAATTCATACCTCTCTAATTGACGTGATCTATGCATCAAAGACTACTCTTGCCTCTACAATTATCAACACAAACATATTTCACAAACATCCTTTAAAATAAAAAAAAAATCAAACCAAGGGCTGCTACCCACTTGACAAAGGTAAGCACTCTAGACTGGGATGTTTCCCGATCTGCAGCCAGTTGCCTTGCCAACAAGCCTCAGGTTTCTTTCCTACAGAATCCAGAGCAGGGGGATGTGAGGGTGACAGCACTAGAACCACAATGCACCAGGCCAAGGTGCCTTTGAGCACCTGCTGAATATTTAAGAACACAGCCCAGTGGGCAGCAGGTGAGCAGGTTTGTGGATAGAAGACACCACTCACCTCAAATCCAGGCAAATCCCTGGGCAAATCTGGGTCTCTGAGGCTGCTGCTGATCTGATGACCCTAAATCTAAATCAAGCTCATGAAATATTTGCATGGCATGGCCCAAACCATTTGTTTGGAATGAAGGGTCAGAGAAAGCAAATGCTTTTCCCCGGGGGACTTGAGAAATTAGCAATGAAACTGGAACCAGCATTCTGGCCATCTCTGTCCCTTGACCAGGGTTACTTTATTTTCCAGGGGTGGTTTCCCAGATCTATTCTAGATCCTTTCAGGGGATGATCTACTTCATTCTACAGTAGAGATTTGACTATGCCACTTTCCTCCTCCTCCTCTACTCCTCCTCCCTTTCACCCTCTGAATCAACCAGTTGTTTTGGCGTGATATCGACTCTGCCTAACTCAACACCCAATAACAGATGAAATTTTTGTCTTTTTTTGAATTGGATATTCTCCACTACATCATTTTTTGCCTATTGTCACTTTTAGAATGTGAGCTTCTTGAGGACAGGAACTGCATTTGCCTTTTTTGTGCATGCCCAGTGCTATGCCTAATCTAGAATTGGCTCTTAATAAATATACAGGGACTTGATTCAACTTTAACTAATGCTCTCTATCTTCCCCAATCTTACTAGTCTAAGGCAATGACAGAGGAGTGTCATCTTCCAGAAAATGCAAAGCATCTTCAATGAACCCATACTTCTCTGGAAATAAAGATCCATCTTTTTAATACCAAAATCCTCCTGGTACTACTGTATCATGGTGAAATATGGATACAATCATTTCTGAAAGACTGAAAATGAATAGCATACAGCAATTGATGGAAAGATATATGATAAGTGTGAGCCAGCCAATAACCAGTAACCAATGGGAAACCTCAAAGAAAAAGAAAAATCTGTTCAGGAAGGGAAAATGGCTGGTCACTTGGCAAGAATAGACGGCATCTGTGCTCCTAATGCTCCTGATGTTGGGAGTCAGTTAGTCAATAAACATTAATTAGGGACCCTATGCATGCTAGAGATTTTGCTATGAGCCAGGGATATGAGAAAAGGTAAAAGACAGTCTTTGACCCCAAGGAGCTCAGTCTAGTTTGGGAGACAATATGCAAACAACTAGGTATATATAAGATAAATTGGAGAAAATCAACAGAGGAAAGACACCAGCATGAAGGGAGACTGGAAAAAGCTTCCCATAATAGATGGGGCTTTTTCTGGGACTTGTAGGAAGCCAGGAGGTAGAGATGATGTCCTCCATCATGGAGGTTAGCTAGTGAAAACTCTAAAATTGGATTTCAGTGTCACTAGATCTCAGACTATGTGGAGATGTAGAAGGTCCAAGAAGATTGGAAAGATTGGGATTTTATATTTAGATAAATTTCTAATTATGGGTAAGATTGTGATAGGGAGGCAGGGGAGTTTCTTAAAGAGGTGATATGGTCAGACCTGAACATTAGGGAGATTATTTTGATTGTTGGATAGAAGATGAACTGTAGTAAGGAGAGACTTGTGGCAGACCATCAACCAGGATGCTATTACCATAGGTGATGAAGGCTTGTACCAGAGTGGTAGCAGTGCTAGAGGAGAGAAGGAAAGATGTTGCAGAAGTAAAAGTGAAAAGTCTTGGAAATATATTGGTTATGAGGAGGGAGGAGAGGCAAAAGAAATTGAGGAGTTGAGGGTGACACCTAGGTTGTAAGCTTGAGGAATGGGAGGAAGGTGATGTCCTTGACTGTAATGTAGAAGTTAAAAAAGAGAGAGAATTTGGGAAATTATTTAAAGGTTCACTTTTGGATATGTTGAATTTTTTTTTTTGGTTTAGGCAAGGCAATGGCATTTAGTGACTTGCCCAAGGTCACACAGTTAAGTAAGTCTGAGGACAGATTTAAGTAAGTCAGGTCCTGACTCCAGGGTCAGTGCTCTATCCTTTGTACTACCTAGTTACCCCAGAGCATTGAGTTCTTTATGCCCAAAAGATAGTTGAAGATTCAAGAGGACAGGAAAGAGGTTAGGGCTAGACAAGAGAGAGTCATCTCCATAGACATGATCATTGAATCTATGGGAGATAATGAGATCAGCAAGTGAAACTGTATAAAGCAAAAGGGGGAAGAGGAACCAAGGACAGAGTTTGATGGGACTGCCATGGTTAGTAGGTATGACCTCAATGATGATCAAGCAAAGGAGACAGAGAAGAAATGGTCAGATAAGTAGGAAGAGAAATGGGAGAAAGCAGGATCCTGAAAATCCTAGAGTGAGATGAGAATGACAAGGAAGAGAATAACAAACAGTGCAAAAGAGAGAAATCAAGAAAGCCCCTCAGGGATGAACTGATGGGGAGATATGGACCAGAGTCTCCCTGAATAGGCAGGTATAGATATATTGGATAGAAGATGTTATCTGCATCATGGAGGAAAGGAGGAGGAGAATATCCAATTCAAAAAAGACAAAAGTTTCATCCATTATTGGGGATTGAGTTAGGCAGGGTCGATATCATACCAAAACAACTGGTTGATTTGGAGGGGGAAAGGGAGGAGGAGGAGGAGGAGGAGGAAAGTGGCATAGTCAAATCTCTTCTGTAGAATGAAGTACAGTCTCTTGGACTCTGGCACTGTTTCACTGGAATACCTGCTTGGCATGGCAGAGGTGATTGATCCCAGCACCCCATGCACCATTAGTGCTAGTTACAAAACAGAGTATGAAAACAGACAATGGAGATTTGCTTTTTCATTCCCACGTCTCTTTGCATTTCAGACCCTGGAGGCTATAGGGTATCACTCATTTCCCAGATTTTAAAAAAATTCCCTAAATCCCATAAGTCCTCTGAGAATGACTTCTATACATAGGTGTTCATGTTTTACACAATAGTTATGCTCCTGAAAAGCTGCATTGAAATCATTTTTTTTTTTTTTGGTAAATCAAATCCTATTTTAAACACACAGAGAAGCTATTTAAAAGAGCCCGTTAGGGAATCCCTTTGTAAAAATGATCTTCCCATAATGCAAATGGTCTACTTCATAGAGGAAGGAGACTCTACCAGGTGAAGACTTGGACCAAAGGTGCAGGGGGGATATGGAGAAGTGAGAGGGTGGTGATCTACACTGGTGGAGAGACCTCAGCTTCAGAGAATCATTGAAACACTGCCTCTTACTACCTGTGTGACTATGAACAAGTCATTTGAACTCTCTGGGACTCAGATTTCTCATCTTGAAAAAGAAGGTGTCATTTGATAACCATGTTATCTGGACAAAGAAAAGAGAGACTCAGATACAGATGGAAACATATTTCCTTTTCTCTTTGGATAATGGTAATATGATCATTTGTTTTTGTATAACTATATGAAATTTTCATGCCTTAAAGAATATGGTACTGAAAATAAAAATGAAATTTTAAATAATTAATTTAAGAAAGAAAGGAGCAGCTAGAGTAGCCCACCTCCTCCTTCTCTGGCTGAACCCTTTTCAATGAGAGCGTCTAGAAGTCACCCCAAGTCTACACAAACTCCTGGAGTCTTCAACATATTTCTATTGGAATACAGAAGATAGAGCAGCAAAGGCCTCCAGGGGCTCAAAGGGCCATGAGGAAGAGGGAGGGATTCAGAAGCTGTTTGCCTAGAGGTGATGGTCCTACTGTGGTCACTTCTGGATGGGTTGTTCTGATCCATTGCTTTTAATTTCTTCCATTAATGGAAGACAGTCATTGTGGCGGGACTCTGGGTAGGTCTCTTCAGTTCTGTTTGGCTCAGTTTCCTCATCTGTAAAATGGGGATCCTAATAGCAATAGGGCTGAGTTAATTATTGTAAAGGAATAGCAGTGGTATTAGTAGTAGTAGCAGTAGTAGTAGGTGTCCTGTCCAACACCAAACCTCATTATAACAAAAGGAGGGAGCATTCATTGACTTCAGTAAGGAAACTGATTCCCAATTCTTCATTGTATTGGGTATAGGACTTCAGACAGCTAGCTTAATCACTCTGACCCTCAGTTTCTTCATCCATATAAAATGGAGATAGTACCTACCTGATAAAGTGATTATAAGATCAAATGAAAATGTCAAATGCTTTGTAAGACTTAAAATATATAGAAATGTTAGTTATTGTTAGGATTACTCTTTACTCTTTCTGCCCTGACCCTCCCAATATATTTACATTCAGATTTTCACATACAGCTTTTCTAAAGATGATATTCCTTGCAATGGGTTGGTTATTCCCGGTTGCCCTCTCTCCCTCTCCTTTTACAGATCCCTGCAGAATTATCAAACACTATGAGAATGAATAGCACCAAGCTCACACTCCACTGGGGAGCTTTGTTTGCAAAGAACAACTTGTCCTTTTTTTAGCTTACTGAGAAGCTTTATAAATGGATGTTCTGATGCTGTAGGGAACCACTTGGCCCTTCTTTCCCGTCCTACCTTCTGCCTGTAGCTCCCTTCAGTTCTGACCCCCCCCCCTCCATTACCATCTCTTTCCCTCAACCCATATTATGGATTAATCAATATGTCCTCCCCCACTGAGCCTCTGAAAAGGTCTGCTTTGGAGGCAATAGCTCTCCTGGGATATAGTCGATCAGATAACAGACCTGAATTCCCCCGAAATGAGATGGACATCTAGGAGAAGCCTCTACAGGCCAGCCACGCATGAACCTGGGAAGGGCCAGCAGGTCAGTCCCTTAATAACCAGGCTGGAGTGTTGACTAATAGCTCTGTCCACCTCTTGTTCCAACAACCTCCACCCTTGACTCTTTGCCACTCATAGCCTTGGCAAGCTGCTGGAAACACTGACAATCCTTACTGAACAGCAGAATGCCTGGCTCGCCTCCGGCTCTCTGCCCACCTCCTCCTCCTCTGGCTGAACCCTTTTCATCGAGAGCATCTAGAAGTCACCCCAAGGCTACACAGACTCCTGGACACTTTGACATGTTTCTACTGGAATACAGAGGATGGAGCAACAAAGGCCTCTGGAGGTCTTAAAGGGCCATGAGGAAGAGGAGGGAGGAAACCTGAGGCTGTTTGCCTAGGGGTGATGGTCCTACTGTGGTCACTTCTGGATGGGTTGTTCTGATCCATTGCTTTTAATTTTTTCCAATGATGCAAGCTCCAGCCAAGAGAGTCATTGTGGTGTGACCCTGGATAAGTCTCTTCAGTTCTGTTTGGCACAGTTTCCTCTTCTGTAAAATGGAGATCATAGCAGCAACTAGTTTCCAGGGCTGAGTTAATCATTGTAAAGGAGTAGCAGTGGTAGTAGTAGTAGCAGTTAGTAGTAGTAGTAGTAGTAGTAGCAGCAGCAGCAGCAGTAGAAGTGGTAGTGGCAGTAGTAGTAGTGGCAGTAGTAGTAGTAGCAGTAGTAGTAGTAGTAGTAGCAGAAACAGCAGCAGCAGCAGTAGAAGTAGTAGTGGCAGTAGTAGTAGTGGTAGTAGTAGTAGTAGTACTAGAGGTTGTAGTAGTAGTAGCAA
The DNA here is from genome assembly GCF_037893015.1 of Macrotis lagotis. NCBI lineage: Eukaryota > Metazoa > Chordata > Mammalia > Peramelemorphia > Peramelidae > Macrotis > Macrotis lagotis. The sequence goes on along the minus strand of NC_133662.1, from coordinate 250,470,233 downwards.
TAGTAGCAATAGCAGAAGGAGGAAGAGGAGGAGGAGGAGAAGAAGATACTAATAGTATAGTATAGAATCCCAAAATCTGAGTTGGAAGGGACATCTTCTAACATCTAATCTAGGAGTTTTTCGTCTAGAGTCCATAAGCTCATTTTGCTCTTAATGTTTGTATAACTATATTTATATGGAATTGATTTCTTTGTTATCCTTTGCATTTTTTTATATTTTATATATTGAAAATCATTCTGAGAAGGGGCCTACAGGTTTCCCCAGACCATCAAAAGAATTAATGAGACACAAAGTCCCACCACTGTATATAGGGGAGAACTATATGAAGACCCTTCTATTGAATAGTCAATTCCATTCTGAGCCAGTTGATGCTCTTGGTGGAGATATAAAGCGTAGACATGGACTTAGCCATGTGATCATGGGCTCATCTCTCTGAACCTCAGTTTCTTCATATGTAAAATAAAGAAGAAAATTCCTAGAATACCTCTCTAGATGAGTTGATGAGTAATCTAAATAGGTGACTTCATTATTATTGACCTCCAAACCAGGAAGACCCTGAGTTCAAGATTATCTTTGGAAAGTGTTCATACTCCATGTATTTATCTCATAAGTACCTAGCTATTTGTATGTTGTCTTCCCCATTAGGCAATGCCTTTCTTTCTCTGGTGCTTAATACATAATGAGTGCTTATATAATTAAGGTTTATTGCCTGTGTGACCTTGGGAAAGTCACTTGGTCCCTCTCTACCTCAGTTTCCCCCATCTATAAAATGGAGATAACAGCTTCTACATTCCGTTGTGAGGATCAAATGAGATAATATTTGGAAAGCACCAAGTGAATGCTAGCTAACTCTGAATACATTCTGTCCTTGTGCTCTGGAGGCAGCAGCTGTTGGCTGGGTGTTCATGAATCACTGCCACAAATGGCTAATACTCAACATTAGCCAGGGAAAAGGGAAGGGCTGGCTAATGTTTAATTTAACCAGGACAGTAGAAACACTCCAGAGAGTTTCATTTAGAAACATGACCATGAAATGGAAGCCATGGCAATGTAGCAACCCAGTTTCCTCTTCCATTCTTCACAATACACTGGGCCCCCTGCCTTACACCCCATGCCAATGTCCAACATTAGTCCAAGATGGTAAACCACCCCAACAGATTCCTGCCACAAGGGTTGACAAGAGACATAAACCCCTGGTGACCATGAAAGCTTCCATCCCATCCCCCAATCCTTATAATACAACTTAGCTTTCTCCAAAAGACAGATAGTTTAAGAACATAAGGATCGCTATCAATCTCTCCCTTATATCAAAGGTCCTGGAAATCTGCCATAAATAATCTGTTTTACAAAGAGCTGAATAAGAGAGGAAGTCAAGATATCTTTGTTATCCAGTGGAAGCCAAAGTTGACTAACGAAGCTTGTCCCCACACCTAAACAAATGCTATTCCTAGTCAATCAATCAAGTATGAATAAGACTCCCACTATGTGCCAGGCCTATATGAGCCTACTATATGTGATAATGATAAAAAATGTATTAATTGCTCGCTATGTGTATTGGGAACTATGTTAAGCCTGGAATACAAATTCAAAAAGCAAGTTGGTGGAGCTTACATCCTACTATGGAAAGACAATACATATAGGGAATGGTAACCAGGGAAGAGGTTTCTTCTGGGAATTCACAGTGATATCATGGAGCTATTGGGCAATTGATTAATGTGTCCCTTCCAGAAAGGTTAGGATTGATTAGATTATAGTTCCCAGAGGTAAAAAAATAGTGAGAGAGGGGAACAAGAGGGAGCAGAGAAAAGGGAAGGGATACTTTCTTTCCAGTCTGACTTACAGATAGGTGGGTCTGAATTGTACAATTTGTGAAGAACTCTCACCTAGTTGTGTAGGGGTAGTAGCTAGTGTGGTAGAAGAGAGGCGGTACTGGGTTTTAGGAATATAAAAACAAAAATTATTAAACCATTCCTACTCTTAAGGGGCTTATATTCATGAAGGTGGGAGAGGGCAACTAGATGGTGCAACCAACCCTGGAGTCAGGAGGAGAGGAGTTCCAATACAGCCTCAAGACACTTGATGCTTACTAGTTGTGTGACCTTAGGCTAGTCATTTAACCTTGATTGCCTCACATCTAGGTTTATCTCCAGTCATCCTACTGGATCTAGGTGGCTCCAGAGGAGAAGTTGAGGCTGATGACTTGGCACGTCCCTCCCTCACTCAAATCCAGTTCATGTGCTTGTCCTGGCATCGCTTCCCTGCTGTTGGTGTCTTCTTCAAGAATGAAGGACAAACATATCCATGATGGGAGGAAAGTTAAACAATTAAAATGATACCAAATGGCAGACTTTTAGGGCAGACTAAGATTATAGACTTAGAGCAGGAAGAAACTCCAAAACCACCAAAGATAGACCAATTTATTTTAAAGATGAGAAAACTGTGTCTCATAGAATGAGTCACTCAAGGGATTTGAACTTGGGACTTTCTTCAGAGTTGAGCTATTCAACAGCACCTGGTCAAAACAAATGTTAAAAAACCTACTGCAACCTCAGTCGTTTCCTCATGAACAAATGAAGGCTAGATTGGTTGACTCAATAGCTGAGGGTCAAATAACTGGTAGCTGACCTAGATGGACAGCAATGGCTAGAGCACTGACCTTGGATTCAGGAGGATGGGAATTCGAATCCAGGCTCAGACACTTGCCACTTACTAGTTGTGTGACCTTGGGCAAGTCACTTCACCCTGACTGCCTAACATCCAGGGCCATCTCTAGTCTTCCTGATTTATATCTGGCCATTAGACCCAGATGGCTTTGGAGGAGAAAGTGAGGCTGGTGACTTGGCACTTCACGCTCTCACTCAAATCCAATTTATGTGTTTGTCATGGCATCACCTCCCTGATGACCTGGTCTTCTTCAAAAATGAAGGACAAAAAACATTAGCTGAGCTAGGGCTAGAATCTAGGTCACTTGTCTTAGTTCAATGTTCTTTTGCTGCACCATGCTGCCTCCTGCTCAGGGAAAAAAATGAATTTGCCCTAAGGTGGGAAAAGGGAAATCTGTAAGAAAGATTTAGGGGAGGTTGCCAAACACTGAAGCAACCTCTAAAGGTGTTGAAAAAAACTTGGCATCCCAGGACTCCCCTACCTACTTCTACCAGGCATAAACCAAGTTTTTGAAGCATTCATCTCCTTAACTTACCCAACAAGTCTTTTCAGTCTCTCTTTGGTAGATGAATTCATTTGGAAAGAAAAAAAAAAAACAATCAAATAGAAATAGAGATGAATTCTTAATCGAAGTCACTTGTAGCCAGGATAAAATGTGGCCTAATGGTTAAAACACCAGATTTGAAGTCAAAAAAAGATTTTTGAATCCCACCTCAAACACTAGAAATGAAACCCTGGAAAAGGCAATTCATCCTTCTCAGCCTCAGTGTCCTCATCTGTGAAATAGGCATAATCAAAGCACCTTTGCAGAGGGTTAATGTGAGTCTTAAATCATTAAAATACTCACAAAGTCCTTTAGGAACCTTCAAGCAAATTACTGTTAATATCATTATTATCATTTTTATTATTACCTAGGAAATAAAGACTAGACTGTGATTTCATTGAAATAGGGAATTTCCAGAGCGTTGTTGTGAGTCTTAAATGATTAAAATATACAGAAAGCCCTTTGTGAATCTTCAAGAAAATGTCAGTTATCATCATCATCATCATCATCATCATCATCATCATCATTATTATTATTACCTAGGAGATAAAGACGGATGGTTTCATTGAAATAGGGAACTTCCAGGTAGGCAAACTCCTATTAATGGAGGTCAGCACCTTCTCTGCAACTAACAACATTGAGATTGCCTGGGGCACTGACAGGTTAAATGATTTGCCCAGAGTTCCATAGGCTGGGTGTACTACACATGTCTTCCTAACTATAAGACTGGCTCTTGATTCACCAACCCAACCTGACTATTATCATGTAATAGGAGTCAAAAGTACAAATTCATCATTTCCCTGCCAATGATTGAATCTCTGCAAAATTTCAGGATATTCAGGATATTCAGCAAAAAATAATGATGATGATGACAATAATAATAATAATAATTAGTTTATATAATGCTTTGAGATTCATAAAACATTTTCATTACTGTGATTTGCCTAGTACAAGTTCCAGGGTGATTCAGCCACAAGAGTTGATGCAATCTCAGATTGCTTTAGAGAGACCTGACTTTCCGGAGGAAAGGGTACCCAGGCCCTCTGCCCTATTCAGATCTGGTGTATTGGGTTCAGTTCCAAGTATTTCATTTTAGAGGAGAAAGTATTTAGAAAGTATTCCACTTCCCTTGGTGTGTTATCTTCCAGTATTACAGTGTAAGCTCCTTGAGGACAGTGACTGTCTTTTTTTCTCATTTATTTCCCCGGGGCTTAGAGAAGGAGCCGCTATCTAACTGGCATTTGGGAAATGTTTACTGAATTGAATATAGCTAAGTGGAGTTGAGTTGAGTGGAGATGAGTTGAGTGGAGATGAGTGGAGTGGAGTGGAGTAGTTGAGTTGTGTTGAGTTACATCGAGTTGAGTTGAACTGAGAGTGTCCAAAGAGGGTGTCTAGGATGGTGAGGAACCCTGAGTTCATACTATATGAGGACTGATTAAAGGAAGCTTGGAAAGGATTAAATGATTGGTTCAAGGTTATATAGTTAGAGAGGGGGAGGTATAAAAACAGAACCTCCTGACTTCAGAACATTTCACACATGCCACAACCCTAGGCAGAACTTAGACTCAGTTGGCAGAAACTTCACCCACCATATGGACATTGAATCTAGCCATCTCTAGGAGAAGACAAGAATAAAAGAACCTAGGCCACACGATTTGAGCTGTATTTTAGTTATCCACTATCCCCACTAATGACCACTAGACAGGGACCAGAAAATTCTAGAAAAAAGGAACTCCTTTCCATGTGATCTAACTGGTCATCTCTCTTAGTTTCCAAAATAAGTTTCTCAAAGAGTGAGAAGGGACGCTTAACCTGGCCCACATATCTGGGGAGGGGGGGAATTTCCTTCCTAAAATAACTGATTTTTCCCTCAATTGATATTTTTCCATAATCTGGGAGGTGAACTATGAGTCAGTCCATTCAGGACCAGCATGAGATAGATACACCTCACCCTTGTGAGATCAGGAGAGCAGGAAACTAGAGAAACATAGGCTTGTTTGAAAGGAATGAATTCTGACCTGCTCAGATGGTTAGGGGTGACTCCCACAGAAGAGAGCTGTCTCACACCAGGTTAATTAAGCCCTTGTCTCAGGATAAAACTCTAAGGAACTACTCTATCCACACTTAAGGGACAGCACCTGGAGAAGATAGCAACTTCTCAGTAGGCACTCAATATTTTATTGATTGACTAATGTAATTCAAGTCTTCCCACTACCCAGCCATCCCTTCTCCCTCATACCTTGCCAGCCTTCTGCAGAAACATAGCAAAAGGGAAAAAACCCAGTATCTTAATCTAGCTCTCCCACCCAAAGAGAAGGGTACGAATATTTCTCATTACCCGCTTCCTTCCAGCCCTTAATACTGACAGGAAATTCATTCCACACATTGAAATCCCTTGCTCTAACCCTAATGAGGAAATGTGATTGAGGAGGTCACATGGGATCAATATAGAATGGAAATGTGTCTTATAGGGAGCCTGGCTTTGGATTTTCATAAAGAAAGATTTATTAAATTATACAGCTAGGGCCAAAGGGCCTGGGTTCAAATCCTCTGGGCCTCTTTTTAGCCACCTGTAAAATGAGAGAGTGATACTAAACCTCTGCTGAAGCCCCTTCCATTTCTAGATCTAGGAGCCAAGATTAACAGGATAACTTCTAAGATCCCTCCCATCCCTAAAAGTCTGAGACAAATATTAGTCTTAACCTGCAGTCTGGAGATACATTTCACAGGATTGGTGAGGGGGGTGAGGGAGAAAGGAATGACATCTATATTGCTGAAATTTAGCATTTCCATAATTATTTTAAAATATGACTCTGAGGATGGAATCTAAAGTCTTCAATGGAGTTGCAAAGGAGGGTGCTAGAAAATGTTTAACAATTGGTGAGGGGGGAGAGAGGGAGGGATGGATGGATAGATACATAGATATGTGTGTATATACAAATATACATTAATACATAAATATATATGGCATGCTTTTAATTTAAATCTCATAAATTACTACAGATTAGATGTATTGTAGTTGTTAGAAACTGGTGGAAAAAAATGTTAGTAATTATTTCTGAGGTATAAATGCTCCCCTCTAAAAATTTAATAATCAATTAAATTAAAATAATTTAATAAATCTAATAATTTAATAATAATTGGTGGCCCCTTATAGTTGACTCCATGACAAAAAATAAATAAATAAAAATAAAAAATAAATCTCTGAACTAGATAAGACTTCTAAAGTCTCTTTCAGTTTTAGGTCTAGTTCTAAGATGACTTCCAGAATCCATTCTAACCATAAACATGCAATCTGACATCGAAAAGAAGGCTCCTAAGGTCCTGGCTAGCTCAAAATCTATGGTGTACAAGCAGCAAATTCAGCTGATAATGTCCCCATAGAAAGACCTGATGCTTAGATAGTTCTGGTTTTCTGGATCACTTTATAGTCACCCTCCACCCCACCACCCCATTTTCCTTGGAAAATCCAGCATGAAGATGGAAAATAAACAGCTGTTTGACTAGCCCAGCACTGGACCATTCATTCCAGCATGCAAAGGAACTGCCCATCCTGAAATGAAAAAGAAAGCAAGCATTATGAAAGCCCTCGTTTATTCAGAGGGAGAGAGAAAAAAAGAAGGGGGTGGGAGAAGCTCAGCTGAAAGAGAGAGAAAGGGGGGAAAAAGTCTGCAAAAAGCCTTGAGCACTGTAACTAAATGTTAATGTTTCAAGATAGCTCCATATTTCTGGATGCCATTGGGTAGAGCCACAGTGAAGCCCATTCTACGTGTAAAGAGAAATATTTAACTTGGAGGGACAGACCCCATGCCAGTTCCAAGATAAACTTTCCTTGGCTCCCTCGTCCAATTTTAATGCTCAAAGCAGCTCCTTCTGAGTGAAAGTTCATTTTGGAGAGGCAAGCTGTGAATGGTGCTAAGGGCTGAAGCGAGCAGTCGGGCTTTTGCTGATGAATGCAGAAGGCTGAATATGATTTAGAAGTTGGTGGAAGGGGGAGCATGGGGGGAGGAGGAGGGGACATCTGAGGGGGATTATCACAGAAGGTCAGCCTAATTAAATCTGAAGAAGTCACCGGAGAGCCAGAGCTTCCACGTGGAATATCTTCAAAAGCTCTGACATATGCAAAGCTTGATAAGGAAGAGGGGCTAGAGCAGCTACTTTCATCTGCAGAGGACAAGAGTCAACCACATAAACCTCTTCCCCATTGTCACAGGCAGAGACAGTGGCGTTGAAAAGTGGGGCTGCAGAATTGGCCCCCTGACTTAGGTTCTAATCCTCCCCTTCCCACCCTGTATTTTTTTTAGCTGCATGACTGGGGGGAAGAGGGGAGCTACTTCTTGTACCTCAGTTTCCCCAGTTGTAAAATGATGCTACCTTTCAGATTTGGTTTGAGACTTAAATGAGATCATAGATCAAGAGCTGGAAGGAACAGTAAAGGTCATCTAGCCCAACCCCTAATTTTACAGATGAAGAAGTGAGACCAAGGGAAATTAAGTAACTTGCCCAACCCAGCTTTTCTGACTACAAATTCAGCCTTCTTTCCTGCTTTTCTTATAATACATGTAAAGTATGAAATAAATGGCTGGTACCCTTCCTATTAAACTTATGGAGGAGAAAGAGAGGACATGAGGTAAAGATCAATGTCAAATCATATACATAGAGATTGTGTAGTCACAAGAGAAAGTAGTTCAGTGGCAAGAGCTCAGGCTTTGAAATCAGAAGTCCTGAATTTACTTCCTTATTCTTTCTTCTTTCATTTTTCTTTCTTCCTTTTTTCCTTCCTTCCTTTCTCTTTTCTCTTTCTTCTTTTCTTCTTTTTTCTTTCTTCCTTTTTTCTTTCTTCCTTCCTTCCTTCCTTCCTTGAAGATTCCTTTGAAGGCAACAAGTTGTCAAGGTGTTAACTAGCATTGGTTGGCTTGATTTTCCTTACCTCTGGATTCCCAAGGAAATCATAGATCCTGTCCCTCTCCCTGATCCCATTTATGGATCTAGTACTGCATTGTTGGGAGATGTCAGAGATGCATAAAGAAGGATGAACAGTTTAGGGAGATCATAGAATGTTATTGCAGGAAGATACTTAGAGATCAGAGACATTAGGATCTCTTGGGTCCTTCCCAATCTCAACATTTCTAGCTTTCCAATCCGGAGCTCTTGAGATATTTTTTTCAAATAAGTTATTTGACATTCTTTTCTTTTTAAATTCTGAGTTCTCCAACCCCTCCCACTGTGAAGGAAAACAAAATGACATCAGTTTTACAAATGGTATCATACAAAACATTTCCATTTTAGCCATGAAGGAAGGAAGGAAGGAAGGAAGGAAGGAAGGAAGGAAGGAAGGAAGGAAGGAAGGAAGGAAGGAAGGAAAGAAGTCATACTTCAGTTCTCTCTTTCTGGAGGTAGATAGCATTGTTTTTTCATCATTGTCCACCTTAGATCATTGCACTGATCAGAATAATCAAGTCTTTCACAGTTGGTCATCATTACAATTTTGCAGTCACGATGCACAATGATCTTCCAGTTCTCACTTCATTTTGCATCAATTCATATTGGTCTTGCCATGATTTTTCTGAAACCACCTCCATTGTCATATCTCACAGCATAATAAATTCCTTCACAATCATAAACTGCAACGTGTTCAGCCATTCCCCAGTTGATGAACATCCTTTCAGTTTCCAATTCTTTGACGCCACAAAAAGAGTTGCTACAAATATTTTTATAAATATAGGTACATTTGCTTTTTTCTTTGATCTCCTTGAGGTACAGATATTGCTAAGTCAATGGTATGCACAGTGTTATAGCCCCTTGGGCATAGTTTCAAATTGTTCTCCAGAATGGTTAGGCTGGTTCAAACTCCATTAGTATACTTATTCCCCCCTCATTCCCTCCAGCATGTGTCATTTCTGATAGGTCAGAGTTGTTTTAATTTGCATTCTCTAATCAAAAGTGATTTAGAATATTTTTTTCATATGACTGTAAATAGCTTTGATTCCTTCTTCTAAAAACTGCCTATTCCTATCCTTCAACTATATATCAATTGGGAATTGGTTCTTAATTTTATGACTTTGACTCAATTATCTCTATATGTGAGAAATAAGACCTTTATCAGAGTAAACTACTGTAAAAATTTTTGTTATTATTTCACTGTCTGTGGTTTCCCTGATTATCTCTTTCATTTAAGAATCTTTGCTTTTGCTTTGTCTATCATGTTTGCTACCCCTACTTTTTTTTTAACTTCAGCTGTAGCTGAATCCACCATCACTCCAGCTCTTTATTTTAACTGTTGTTATTTTTGTTTTAAGTTAGTCTCTTGCAAGCAACTTATTTGATTCTGGTTTCTAAGCCATTCTATTATCTGATTCCATTTTCTGGGTAAGTTTATCCCATTCACATTCACAGTAATGATTACTGACTGTGTATCCCTCCATTCTATTTTCTTTTGTTTACTCTTTTCTCTTTCTTTTTATCCAGTCCATCTTTAAAAATTTGTTTTGCTTCTTACCACTGCCTCTTTTAATCCACCCTTCCTTTTATCATCTCCCCGCCAAGTCCATACCTCTACTTCCCATCCTATTTCCCTATTGTGTAACAATGATTTCTTTACGCAATTGAGAGTATATATTCTTCCCTCTGTGCATTAGTTTTGATGAGAGTGAGGTACAAGTATTACCCACCACAATGATCCCCTATTTTTCCCTCACCTATAAAAATTCTTCCTTACACACCTCTTTTGGATGAGGAAAATTTCTCTATTCTACCTCTCCATTCTCTTTTGTCCCTATGCAACCCACTTTCTCAGTCCATAATTTATTTTTTGGAGATCATCCCAACATAATTGACTCACACCTATGCCCTCTGTCTATTTAAACACCCTCTAATTAATGATTAAGCTCTTAGTAGATAGATTAGATAGATAGATAGATAGATATATAGATAGATGGATGGATAGATAGATTATTTTTCCATGTAGGAATGTAAACTGTTTAACTTTATAGAGTGCCTTACTAATTACTCTTTTATCTTTACCTTTTTTATGCTTTTCTTGAATCTTATATTTGAATGTCAAATCTCCCATTCAGCTCTGTTGTTTTTTTTTTAATCAGGAATCCCTGGAAGTGTTCTATTTCATTAAATATCTGTTTCCCCCCAAAGGTTATTCTTGGTTGTAAAACAAGTTCCTTTGCCTTCTGGAATATTATATTCCAAGCCCTCTACTCATTAAACAAGGAAACTGCTAGATCTTCTATGTTCTTAACTATGGCCATACAACATTTGAATTGCTTCTTTCTGGATACTTGCAATCTTTTTTCCTTGACTTGGAAGCTAAGGAATTTGACTTTAATGTTCCTAAGAGTTTTCATTTTGAGATCTCTTCTCAGGAAGTGATGGTGGATTCTTTTCATTTCTATTTCACCTTATGGATCAAGGGAGTTTTCCTTTATAATTTCTTGAAACATGATGTCTAGACTCTTTTAAAAGAAATCATCGATTTCAGATAGTCCAATAATTTTTAAAATGTTTTCTAGGTCAGTTGCTTTCTGAGGAGATATTCACATTTTCTTCTAATGTTTTTGTTCTTTTGACTTTTATTGTTTTTGATGTCTCATGGAGTCATTAGTTTCCAGTTGCCCAATATTAATTTTTAAGAAATTACTTTATTCAGTCACCTCTTTTTTCCAAAAGTCATAAAATTAAGAGTTGTCAATCAACGACAACTATATCCAATGCTGGTTATACCCAATGCCAGCAAAGGGTTCCCTATAATCCCCTTTTGACCAATTACAAACTCTTTATTATCCTTGAGATTGAAAACACCCAAAACCAATAGTCCCCACTATTGCTGATGTTGCAGCCACTACATGGACTCCAGGCCAGCCTCCACCCCAATGTCACAGACTCCTCTTGCCTACCTCCTAACTTGTCCTAGGTTGCAAAAAGTTTCACTCTGATCTTTTGTTGACTCTGCTGCTCCAAAATTCACTTTGAAGGATTGTTTTCAAGTTGTTTATAGGGGAATAGTAATTTTCAGCTAGGTTGCTGTCATCTTAGCTGTCTCTGTCATCTTATCTCCAACCATTCTTCATTTTGGGGGGGTTTATTTGGTTTTGTTTTTAGGTTTTTTGCAAGGCAATGGGATTATGTGGCTTGCCCAAGGCCACAAAGCTGGGTAATTATGAATAGTCTGAGGCTGGATTTGAACTCAGGTACTCCTGACTCCAGGGTCGGTGCTCTATCCACTGCACCACCTAGCCATTCTTCATTTTTTTAAATGGGTGGATAAGATATAGATATCACTATCCCAAAGATCTCTGGTTACCTTCACTGTGGGAGCTCCCTGCACCATCACAACCCCTCTCTAACTTAACAGAAAAATCATACAGAATTGCCCAAATCTCAAAGGAGTTAAGTGATTTTTTTCCCCCCAGTCACAGAGCTAGTAAAGGACAAAGACAGGATTGAGACCAAGTCTTAGTTATCAGATACATAAATGGAAAAATATTAATCTGAAGAAAGTAGAAGGCACAGAAGACCTAGGATGGGTCCTGGGAGGAAAGCAGTGTACCTGGGACCCTTAATGATTCTAACTAGATGAAAGTGGAGCCCCTGAGGGGAAGGTGCACTCTGTAACTTCTAAGGGTAAAATGAAACAGGAATGAAAGCATGGGAAAGTGAGGCCAAATGAGCTGGGGAGAGTTCTAAGCTATAGATTGAGAGCAGGCAGAGTCTTCTCATTTTACCTTTGAGAAAACAGGCTCAGAGAGGTCAAGAGACTCACCTGAGGTCACACAGTTAGCAAATGTAACCTCTGTCTCATCAGGTACAGACTTGGGCAAGAGAAGAAAGGCTCAAGGGATGGAGCTTTCATTGGAGTTGGGTGAGATGGAAGACAGAAAATGTCCAAATGTTCTGGGGCAAGACCCAGAGTTGGATAGGGGAAAAGGATTTCAGGCAGATGGGGACAATAAAGGCTTCCATTGCTTACAAGAAAAAAGCATCACCCCCTTCCCCTAGTCCAGTTAGTGCCCACCAAAGTATTCACCTGGAACTAAGCCCAGCAGCCTAACTCTAGTTACAGCTCCATTTCTCAAATCAAACACACTCTCTCTCCCACAATTTTGTTCAAAAATCTATAGAAGTGAAATTTCAGACAGGAAAGAAGAGGGGCTGCGAGTCCCAGGGATCTTCCAAACAGTCTTTTAAAGAATTAGAAAAGTTTCATGGAATGTAGTCTGGGGTTCAGTTGTGAACACCATTACTTTCCCATTTTTAATACTCAAACATACCACACAACAGTTTTTTAGGAAGAAAGAAAATCTGGAGAACAGACCTAATTATTTTACTACCTTCAGGGTGGTCCCTCACCAAAATAGCCCTCCTCCTTCTCTCTGCCTCTGTCTCTCTGTGTCTCTGTGTCTCTGTGGTTCTGTCTCTATCTCTTTGTGTCTCCTCTGTGTCTCTGTCTCTCCTCTTGTTCTATGCCTATGTCTTTCTCTACATATCTTTCTGTCTTTCTCTCTATCCCTCCTTCTGTGTATTTTTCTGTCTCCTTCTCTCTGTCTTTCTCTCTCTCTCCATTTCTCTCTCTCTCTCTCTCTCTGTCTCTCTCTCTCTCTCTCTCTCTCTCTCTCTCCTTCTGTCTCTATCCTTGTCTTCTCTCCTCTTTCCCACCTACCCCCAGTGCTTTCATTCTAACTGGGTCTTCTCATTTTATTAAAAAGATTTTATTAATGAATTCACACTGAAGGCTAAGCTTTCATCAGTTAGGGACTTAACAGGCCCCAGGGGTATTTGCATTTTAAAATACTACACCTGAACACAGTCTGCTTAACCTAAACCAATTAATTTCTGATGGTAGAGGCAAGGAGGACATATAAGACTTGATCCCAGGAGAACCTTCTCTCCGTCATTTACACCACAACAAATCATAATCTGGGTGGCCTCTGGGGTCTCTCCCAGTTCTAGATTTGTGTCCAAGGTAAAACCCCCATGCCTCACTTTCTCCATCTGTAAAAAGAGGACATTGAACTCGAAGGTCTCCAAGCTCCCTTCGGGCTCTCTAACTGTGATCCTATACTCTATTCTGTGCAGAAGGAAGAAAAGTCTTCCTCCTAAACAGTATGGAATACTGCAAAGAGCATCAGACAAATACTAAGAAGACCTGGTCTCTAAAGCAAGTCACAATCTCACTAAGTCTCAGCTTCCTCCTCTATAAAAATGGGCGTAATATTTATACCTTCAATGGATTGTTGGAATGGTCATATATTTAGTTGGAAGGAACCTCAGAGGCAATAAGGTCCAATTTTTTTTCTTTTGCAGATAAGGAAACTGAGGTTCATAGTTCTAAGTCTGGAAAGGACCTCAGAGGCAACATTTGTTTTACAGATGGGAAAACTGAGGACAGGGAAGTTATTTAGGGATCATAGTTCTAAACTGGAAAAGACCTCAGAGGCCACTATTTCTTTTAGTTATGAGGAAGCTGAGGCATAAGAAGGCTACATGGGATCACATATCCAGAATTTTAATAGATGTCAAAGGATAGCTAGTCTAACTCCCTCCTATTGCAAATGAGGAAACTGAGACATGGACATTCAATCACTTGCCTTGGATGATACAGGTCATACATATCAGAAATGGGAATTGAACATGCCATTTGGCCTCAGTGCCCTTTCCATATATAATTATTATTAAGGGTATAATTATTAATCATACTATGAGAATAAATACTTAAGTCTATATAGTTTTATAGGGCCATTCTACAGAAGGGCAGCAGGGCCTTGTGGATGCACTGCTGGCTTAGAGAATCTTTAACACTTCCTGGCTGTGTAACCATAGGCAAGTTCACTAATCTCTCTGAACCTTCTTTCTTCATCTCCCCAATGCTGATAATAAAATAAGATCATGTAGGACACTTGACAATCACCAAAGCCAGCCAAAAATGATTGCTTTCTAAATGGTGGAATTCTCTGCATGATAAAGGAGCAAAATTATAAAAGACTTCCCTATCATCCCTCTGAGACCATCCTCACCTGTACCATATAGATTTTGTCTGAATACAGTTATTCACATGTGGTTCCTCTATTAGACTGTAAGCCTCTTGAAGATAGAGAGTGTTCTTGCTTTTCCATGGATCCCTAGCTCTCAGCACATAGGAATCACTTATGATATAAACTTATTAAATTCTAGTTGGCCCAGAGACAGAACTGGGAGTAATGAGTAGAAACTACAAATGATGCATAATTAAGTTTGATGCTAGGAAAAACTCATCAACTACTAAAGCTATCCGTGCATGGAAGGAGATGCCTTGGTAGATGATGTTTCCTTTCCCTGGAGACCTTCAAGCAAAGTTTGATGACCTCTTGATGACTTTGAGCTGCTGACTACTTTTCAAGATGATAGAAGGGAGATTCTTGATTGGATATGGCCTTCCCACACCAAGTTCATGAGATTCTGGAAATCATAGATTCCAGATGAACATGGACCTGACCATCAAGTTTTTGGCTTATTTTGAATGTTGATGGGGTTGTACTTCATATTTTAAGGCTGCTGTTCCACCAGAGATTCCCAAGTGACTGTTGTGGAGGAGGGACAGACCTTCATATTGGAGGAACTATTTGTTCTTTCATGTTTCATACTATCTGATAAACTGAAAAAAACTATGAACCCTATGAACCCTCTTCCCTGCTTCCCCAAACTAGGAACTATGGGATTTTACTTCTAACTCCAATTTTGTTCCTCATCTCCTGGGTGATTATGGGTAAATATTTTGTCTTCCTCAGTCTCAGGTGCCACCTTCATAAAGTGAGAGAATTGGACCAGGCCACTGCTGAGGTCCCTTCCAGAATAGAAATTTTGTGTCCTTTTACATGGATTTCTTTCTTTGCTCCCCAAATTACAGGACAAGGGGAAAGCATAGATACCATCTAGATAAAAGGTCCCTGGAGAGTCACCTAAAATGTTGATTCTTCAGAGTGATTTTTTGTCATATTTGGTGACATGTATCTAGAATGTAAGCCCTTCAAGGGCAGGGACTATTTTCTGCTTTTATCTTGGAACTCCAGTACCTAACCCAATACTGAAGTCTCATTTAAGGATGAAAACTTGGCTCGTTTTTTTTTGGTAGTATCACTGGGATTCTGTTTCCTGGGACCCTGGATTCATCATCTGGGATATTGGTGAAAGTCTTGACTCTTTCCACTTCAGTTCTATGCAGACACAAGTAACAATGATGGAAAGGAAAGTTAAGTTTTTCAAATACATGGAGATGAGCCAGATTCCAGTTGTCTCAATGACTGACATTCACTTTCATCCTCATTTGAAACTATAGTTTGTAGAGCAGATAGATAGAGAGAGACAGACAGACAGACAGAGAGACAGACAGACAGACAGACAGAGACAGACAGACAGACAGAGAGACAGACAGACAGACAGAGAGAGACAGACAGACAGACAGACAGACAGACAGAGAGTAGGTGGGGTTGGATGGATGATAGATAAATGAGTCAGTAGGTAGAAAAAAGAAAGATGGACAGATGGATGGATGAATACAGACACATAGATATAGATAGACAGACAGACAAATAGACAGACAGATAGATGGGATAGAAATGGATAGATAGATAGAATGACCAAGCTTGGCTCTAAGCAAGATATTTAAGAAGGCTCCTCCCCCATCTTCTTAGCAGAGATGAAGCACTATGGGTGTGGAGCACTTTTGCTGAACTGTTTTTCTTGGGTTTACAATTTTTTTTTATTATAAGAGATGATTCTCTGGGAAGGGAGAGGGAGAGAGGCATTATGAAATATTGATGATATAAAAATCAGAGACATCAATAAAAATGTGATTTTTTAAGTGGAGAAATTCATTATTTTGTCCTGCCCTTTTTTGTATATATCCATTAATACTAATCCAATCAAAACTTTGATGTCTATGGATGAACTGAAATTAAAAGAAGAAAAAGTCTCAAATTTGTACTTTGGGGACAGTAGGGTAGAGCACTTGGGAGTCAGAGGATGTGGATTAAATCCCAGCTTTTCCATCAAGATGACCTTGGGCAACTCATTTCTCTCAGGTGGTAAATGACAGAGCTGGGATTTATACCCAAATATTCTGATTTAAAACTGAGTTCTTTGCACTCTGCTACCTCCCGACTAAAAGTAGAGTGTTTCAGAAAGATGACCTCTAAGGTCCCTTCCAGCTCTAAATGTAAGAACCAATATCTTCTCTTCTACCCCAGGGAAGGGAAAGGTGTTTCAGGTCAATCCTCTAAAAGTCCACTAGATGGCGATCAGGAAGACCTCTTATTGCCTCCAATCCTTCAGCAAGCTTCATGCTGACCCAAGTGGATGATGGAAGGGATTCATAGTTAGCCTATTCTCAGAGCAAGTTGGGCCACTGACAAGCACCCATAGAATCTCCCTTCACCTTCTTTAAGTCACATACCTGTTTTGGGAAAGGTGGTAAAAATACCTGATATTTATGAAAGAACCCCCATAGGAACTCTCAAGTTCATGTTGAGTGATGACTAAAATTGTCACAAAAACAGAAAGAAAAGAATGAATGGAAGAGAAAGGTGAAGAATCAAGCATTGAAACAACCTGAAATGACTACTTACTTATCAAATTACAACACCTGAAAGAATTTTAAAAACCCTAAGGTCTAATCATGCCAAAATAGTCACGGCTGCCCTCTATGCCACGGGGAAAGAGCAGAAAACAAAATAGGTGCCCACTGATGGTGAAATGCTGAACAATCTGTGGTCCATTTATGTTATAGAATAGTGTGCAATAGAATAGAAAAAGTATGCAATAGAATAGTATGACAAATGTGAATTTAGAGAAACACGGGAAGAGTTCCAAGCACTGATACAGAGATTAGTAAGACAACAAAAATCAATGAATGAATGAAAAAGTCAGATCAATTAACATTTATTAAGTATCTACTATCCAAAGCAGTGGAGATACAAAGAAAGTTTACTACCACCACCACCACCACCACACCCCCCCACCCAAAAAAACAGCCCCTGCTCTCCAGGAACTCACAATCTCATAGGAGCAACAACCTACAAACAACTATGCACTAACAAGATATAGACAAAAAACTGAGAGTAGAAAAGTTTTTATAAATCACTTTCTATGTTTCTGGCTGGATACAAACAGGACTAAGTGAAGTCAACCCTGCAGGCCCTCAAGGAGTTTCCATTCAAATAAGAAAAAACAGCACAGGTAAGGGAGTAGTTGCTGAGGACAGCAGGTAGGGAGGGAGGCCTTAGTGCATAAGGCACTAGACCCGGAGTCAGAAAGATACATTTTCCTGAGTTCAAGTCCCATTTTAGAGACTTACTGTCATTTCATTCTGTTTGCCTCAGTTTCCTCCTTCCTAAAATAGATGAAAAAAAGAAATGCAAACCATTGCAATATATTTGCCAAGAAAATCCCCCCAAAAGAGTCAAACACTGAAAAAAATGACTAATTAACAAAGTCAATGTTTTAAACTGGGACAAGGACAATGAAGAGAGCCAGAGGGAAACTATTTAACAAGACCAAAAGAACAATAAGGGCAGAGAAAGAAACAACGTAAATTATAGGATCACTAAAAGAAAGCCAAACTGTTAGTAATTATCTGAAAAACCAATAATGACCTGGGGAGAAACAAACAAGGCAATATGGCTCCCTTTCCTGGAAAGACTGGCCAGCCACTCACTGGAAGACAGAAGACTGGGTGCATCATCAAAAACAGTCATTGCCCAAGGGTTCAGTTCTTGGGGTGGTGGGGTTGCTCAGTATTTCCAGAAATGATTATAGCATAGAAACAAAAGGCATCCACAAAATTTATTATCAAACTAAAATTTAATGAAAAAAATTAAGAAATTAGTCCTATTCAAGAAATTCAGAAAGTTCAGGGTGACTTCTGGCTTTCCCCAAGAAGTTATTCCTCATTTTTGCATGGTTGAACCAGTGAAGAGACTGATGTGGCTGGTATGATAACGGTCTGAATTTGAATCCATGTCCCTAAGTAAATCATTTAAACTCTCTCAGTTTCAACTTCACCATCTGTAAAATGTTGATAATAATAGCATCACCCTCAAAGAGTTATTATGACAATTTAATGAGACAATACATGTAAAGGACTTTGCAAATTTTAAAATTCCATATAAATATTAGCTATTACTATTATTATTATTATTACCTCCTGTCATAACTGCTACTCTTCAGATCAGGCCATGGGATTTGTTCCATATCCTTAACTGATGATTATGATTTTTAAATATCATAGGTATGAGCAAGTTCTAAGGAAGCATCTTTCCCTAAGCGAAATTTTAAAATTATATATATATATATATATATGTATACATATGTATATATATATGTATACATATGTATACATATATATATTGTATATATGTATACATATATATATATATATATATATATATATATATATTGGTTAAGTCAATTGGTCCCACTCTTTTCATTCATTTATTTGGTTTTTATTGCCTTTGAAGATGGTGTTTTATTTATAACTGATATCCCTCTCCCAGAGCACATGGGGTATTTGTCTGGCTTACCCAATAACCCAGTCTTATTATGCATTTAGCATCTGGATTCCTCTTTGTTGCCTTCCTAGGTAAAGACTCTGGTATGGTATACCTGTTCCCTACTAAAGAACACTTTCTTGAATATGACTTGACAACCCAATTCAATCCAATCCCCAGGCATTATATTTCTATTCTGTGTATTTGTACCTCTCAGTCTCCAATTAAGAAGGAAATACGGCTCATGTGCCCTCTGCATGTTGCAGGAGGAACAAAGATGTGTATGGTCGATGGTTGTTGTTTTTAAGTCCTAGCATGAGGAGCTTCTGAGATGTAGGGACATAAAACAT
Source organism: Macrotis lagotis (assembly GCF_037893015.1). Lineage (NCBI taxonomy): Eukaryota > Metazoa > Chordata > Mammalia > Peramelemorphia > Peramelidae > Macrotis > Macrotis lagotis. Next base: position 250,451,145 of record NC_133662.1, on the reverse strand, counting down.
GAGCCGCTCCTCTCACTCACTTTCCTCTGGCTGAATATTAAAAATCCCCCTCTACCACCAGCAAATCTGCTAATCCTCTCTAGAAACAACCACAATAATAATAACTGACATTTATATAGAACCTACGATGGACTTGGCACTGCATAAATTAACAACCTTAGGAAATAAGTACTAATTAATCCCTTTGTATCATTGAGAAAACTGAGGCAGAAAGAGGTTAAGTGATTTGACCAAGGTCATACAGCTGAGGCTGAATTTGAATTCAGATCATCTTGATTCCTGTCTGGTACTCTAACACCTTAGCTGCCTTCTCTTGTATCTGGCAACCCTTAGTCTGGTCCAGGATGAATAGAAAAGTCAGAAGTCATTGATCAGATCTGGGTGCCCCCTTGAGTCCTATCTCTCAGATAATTCTGATCTACCTAAATGTATCTAACTCTCTTTTCTATGTTCCCATTGGATCTAGACTGGGTAAATAGTTGCCCTTTTGAGGCCTCTTCCATGTCTGTGTGGTCAAAGTATTTATTATTCTGAATAGTGTTTGCCACCTCCATGAAAATTCTCTACAGTAAGATACCCTTGGTGCCACCTTTTATATGAAGCTCTTCCTGAGATGACTAGTGTTTCCCTGGCACCCTTCCTTCTAAAGACCTCATAGTTAACTATCTTGTGTTGATTCCCATTATTCTCTTTAATTTATTCCGTATATACTTAAAAATGCCCCATCGTCTCCCCCTTAGGGTTCCTATTTGTATTCTCCTGACAATAAGGATTTGCTCCTTTGTTGTATTTCTACCCTCACCAGTGTCCTGGAGGACACATGTAACATATTTTACAAATAGCTACTGACTGGTTGATTCATTGACATCAACAAACACTTATTATGTAACCCTTAGTGACCAAGTAGTGGCACGTGCAATATGGTATGGATAGATAGCTTGTGTCGAGGTTACAAAGATCTGGGTTCAGGTTCTGACTCTATGATCCTCAGTGGACCAGGCAACTGTCAAAGACTTTCAGAGAACATGCCAACCTATATCTAGGGGCTTCTATATCAATGAAGCTTCAGGTCCCGTCCAAAACAAAAACACCCTAATCCAGGGACAGGGATAACAAAAACAAAACATGCCATTCTGCTTCCATCATTCTCAGTTAATATATCTCTTCCCAGTGTCTCTGAATTTCTTTCATTGTTTTTAAAAAATGCTCTCCTAGCTCCTGCCCATGAGGTGAAGGCACTAAGCTGCCACCTCCTCTTTTCTAGGACTTCCCTTTCATCCTGCCATTTTTTTCAGTTTGTTCCATTTCCATGGCATGTCCTTGGTGAATACTAAGAATCTAAGCAGCACTAGTTGCTCAGGTCCTTTCTCCTGTAGTTTTTTTTTGGGGGGGGGGTTGGTTTTTGCAAGGCACATGGGGTTAAGTGGCTTGCCCAAGGCCACACAGCTAGGTAATTATTAAATGTCTGAGACCAGATTTGAACCCAGGTACTCCTGACTCCAGGGCCGGTACTTTATCCACTGTGCCACCTAGCCTCCCCTCTCCTGTAGTTTTTGTGGGAGCCCCTGCTGGCTTTGATGGGAGAATGAAGCCTAACAATGGGACAAGGGTCTGCTCAAAATGGCAGCCAGGAAAAGATCCTGATGGTGCCCAAATGAAGATGGAGAAAACCAACTACAGCCTCCCTCCTGAATCCCATGTGTTGATGGTTTTAGAAGAGACTCTGAGAAGAAGAGGAATTTCTTGGTTTTGTTGAAGCTTTCTACCTCTGCTAGCAAGGAAAGCTTATGGGGTCATTTACCCCAGGTAGGGCCCTATAGTGAAAGTCATCTTCTCTTCTAAACTTGGCCTGACTGATCAATGAATCATAGATTGAAAAATGGAAGAGACTCTAGAGGCTGTTGAGTCTACCCCATCTTTTATAGATAAGGAAACTGAGGCACAGAGAGGTATAGGGATTTACTAAGAGATAAGGTAGGAAGAAGCAGAGCTGGGATTTTAACCTAGGGCTTCCTTTACACAGAATTGCCTCTGTGTATACACCCCACATAGGACAGGCCTGTTTTTCATCATCCCCAATGCTTAATCTTATTCCCATTTGGGCAGAATGCAGAGATATAGAGCAGGACACTTACATGTCATAGCCTCATGCCAGGCCTAATTAGCTCCTCCCAGCAGTGTCCATTTCCTACAGCCAAAAGACTCTGAAAACCCAGCTGCTGGCCTCCCCAAAAAGACTTCTCCAAGCCTGTTCATAATTAATTTTATGAAGGGACTTGGCTCCCTGTCACCATTCCATGTGCCTAATTCAGGTGAGATCATGAGGGTAATCACTGCCAGAAATCCATCCCCCCATCCGGTCCCAAGCCCCATGTTTGGCTGGGCCTCAGCCTTCCACCTCCTCAGAATCACCGGGGTAGCTGCCCCTTCCAAGGATCCTGGAAAACAGAACCCAAAGAGCCCAGCCCAAGCTTCAAGGGCACACTCGTCCCCAATTCATCTTTTAGAGTGTAAACCCATCTCATTGAGGATGCCCTCCCTCTTCTCAGACCCTAGCAGTCCTTCAAGAATCAGTTCAGATCTGTCCACTTTGGAGAAGTCATTCCAGAGGAAGGATCTCTCCAGATGTTCAAACCCAGCCTGGCTCTGAAAGTCGAGACTACCTTTCTAGGCTTATATCAGAGTTTCCCTTCCTACATTGTTCATTCTAGTAGACTCCATGGCATAAAATTCCATCTCCCATCTTTAACAGTCTGCCCCCTAGCTCTTTATAGCTCTTCCCCCTCCTCTTAAAATCCCTAGGTTCATTTATATGGGGCACTAAGGTGGACAAAGCATGGAACCTGGAAACCCAAGCTCAAATTCAGCCTTAAACTCTTGTCACCTGTGTGACCCTAGGTAAGTCACTCAACTTCTATTTATCTCAGTTTCCCCACCTGTAAAATATTGATAATAATAGTACTTGCCTTCTGGAATTCTTGTGAGGTTCAAGTGAGATGATAATGGCACTTTAAACAGATTTTATTTTATATATAATTAAAACACTGTATACATATTTATTATTATAATGATCATCACAATCATCAAAGCTGTGATGTTTTTTCTGATCCCCAGTTCCATTGGTTAGTATTCTCTATATCTGGAAATTACTTTACTCTGCCTGCAGTTGATCTTTATTAACATCTTTTATAGACTATAACTCCCTTGAGGGCAGGAACTGTTTATATTTTTTGTCTCTGTATATCAGGTACGCAGGAAGGACAGAGCCTAGAGCACAGATACTTAAGTCAACAAACCTTTAATCTAACTTATCACCCTAAACAGACTGTGGATTCTTTGAAGGCCAAGAACCCTCTTTTCTTGACTGGCTTCCCTTCCACCACCCTCTTTAGGACAGTATTTTCTAGATGGTGGGGGGTCAAAAAATCTTTGTAAGTTGATGGTTATTATTAAGTTCCCTCCAAACCAATCCCCCCCCAAAACTTCCATAGTAGAATCAGAATAATACCAGAAAAACTGGTCTGTTGTTTGCCACCTAGGTGACTGTGGGCAATTCAATTCAGTTCCAAAAGCATTCATTAAATGTTGGAAACTGAGGGTACAGAGACAAAAAGTAAAAAATAAAGAAACTCACAGACTGGGGTGAACAACAGGATCATGAAAAAGTAATACTAAATGGGCTTACACACCAAAATACAAAATAGATGTTTACATAGATACTAAGTCATTTGACAGGAGAAACAGGAAAGAAGGCAATGCTTGAGTTAAACCTTGGAACAAGTGATGGAGAGAACAAGTTGGGGGCGGGGGGGAAGAAGGAGAGATTCCAAGCATGGACAGCCCATGCGAAGACATGGAGAAGAAAGGCAGAACTTCTTCTGGAGAACATCAAGTCAGCCAGTTGGACTGAATATAGAGGGTAAAAGGAAAAATAATCAGGCCTGGAAAGCCAGACTTCCAGAATCTTTAAATGCCAAACAGAACATGTATTTCAACCCCAAAACAATATGGAGGCATTGAAATATCTGAGCAAGATCGACATAGTCGGATCTAAGCAAGTCTCTTCATCTCCCCTCCCCTCTGGACCTCAGTTTCTTTTTTACTAAAATTTATAACCAAGAATTGGCCTGGGGGAAGGTCCTTCCACCTAAATTAGATAACCCACCTCCTTTAAGGGAGCCAGATGTCTTTGTGAACCCCAAACTGAGCCCCCCTCCAAAACCTGAACCTGGGTTGGGTTGTTCCATCAGGAATCAGCCAGTTGCTTAGGAAATTATTTCAGGGGGGAGAAGGGGGGGCTGAAAAGAGAAGACATTTGGTAATCTGGTGAGAGAGGCTGAGAAGGCCCTCTGTGACAAGCAAGGGAAGGCATGGAAGCAACCCCAAAGGAGGGGCTGATAAACAGAGGTGTCTTCCAAATACATAAAGTTGGTAATAGCTTGAAAACCCTCCTTGCAAGAAGCAAAAACAACTTGGTGAGCAGCTGTTTTTAATTCATCTCAGCTAGCATAACTTTGCGTGGGGGAGAGGGGGGAGGAGTTCCTCCCACTCTTGGGGATTCATTTCTCAGACTAGGAAGTGAGGCTTGCTCCCCTGAGCCCAAGGTGATCATTGACAGGACTACAGTTGGGGAAAAGGGCATGAGGTTGGCAAGGGGCTGGGACTGAGCCTCAGCTTCCCACCTCTGGTTCCTCCGAGCAGGTCAGTGGTGGGAGCCCCTTGGCTCTGTGTCCACCACTCCATAATAGTTTAGAGACTGAAAGGATTGTAAACTCTTTCTACTCCAGGCCCCAACCTACCATTCCAGCTGTATTACACATAGCTCCCTTTCCTTTGCTCTGTGGTCCAACCAAGCTCACCTTCCTTTCTCTCTTCACATCCCTCATCTCCCATGCACAGGAGGCACCCCTTCCTCACCACAATCCTAGTTGTACGAGACTCAGTTTTGGCCCCATACCCTGAAAGTTCACTTTTTATAAAGCCCTTTGAACTGTAGACTATCATCATTATTGAGCCTTTTCAGTTGTTTATGACTTTTTTTTAGGTTTTTGCAAGGCAAATGGGGCTAAGTGGCTTGCCCAATGCCACACAGCTAGGTTATTATTAAGTGTCTGAGGCTGGATTTGAACTTGGGTCCTCCTGACTCCAGGGCCGGTGCTCTATCCACTTGACCACTTAGCCATCCCCCTATATAGCTCTTAAATAAATCTTTTAAGGTTTATAAAGCTCAGTACATATACCCCTATACATGGAAGATGCTTATAGAATACATATCTATGTATTATATATTATATATGTCATATACTAGCATATGTTATATAGTCTATATTTTATGTAGTATATATCATATAGAGTATATTATATAATTGCATATATATCTACAATATATAGTATATAATTATATATCATCTATCTATAGTATAGATACTATATCCAAGTATAGATAACAGATATACTTCCAACAGAAGTTCTAACATATGTATAACATAATGTAACATATGTCCTTTATAACTTAAGCACTTTATAACATATGTCCAGGCTGACTTTTCCTGCTAGTCTATCAGCTCCTCTGGAATTAGCCATTAAAGACAGAACTGAGCTGGCTATTGGCCTCAGTCTCCTTGGCCGTTCCAAACTACAGATGTTTTCTGCTTGGCCTATACCTATCTCCTTCTTTCTTTCCTTGACTCTGTGCTCATATTCTATAGGTTTTCTTTTTTGGTTTAAACAAGACTGTATTCATTAAATGAGATAATATTTGTAAAACACTGTATTTAGCACATAGTGTCATTTAAAAAATACTTATTCCCTTTCTCCTATACATCAACTCATTTGATTCTCATGACCCTGACAGATAGATGCTAATATCCCCATTTTTACAGATAGGGAAACTGAGGCTCAGAGTGATTAAGTGAGTTGGTCTGATAAAACCCTTCCTGATCCTTCAATGAACCACTACACCAAGCTTCATTCTCCTACCAGGTTGCCATGTGTCTGGGAACTCATGGATCCTCTGTTTATTTTGTCTTTATTATTTTCTGATCTTGGTTGAATGAGTATTTGAAGATGAAATAAACCTTGCCCACAATCTCATGAGCTTTAAAAGATCAGAAGAAACAGTGGAGATCTCTTTAGCTACTAGAGCTAGTAGCAGAAATCAATCAATACAACAGCTAAGTGACCTGCTTGATCTTGGTCCAAAATTAGATTGACTTATCAGTCAAGCCTCCAGGGCTAGCAAGAAACCAGCCCAGCTGAGCAAGGGAGTAACTCACCCATCAAGGGCTGACAAAGAACTTGGTGGGGATTCTTCAAAAGCAGAAAAGAATTCATAGGAACGAAAGTCACAAGTCATGCCTCAGTGATTCAAGTTTAAGTCCCTACTCTCCACTCTCTTCAGGCATCATTTATGTACAAGAAGAGAATGAGCCCCCAAGTTAAGGAGGGATTATTTTATATCTTGTGTTCTTGCTAAACCTTAATTATTATCCTTTTGTAAAAACTCAAAGATATCAACAGGTTGATTAATGTGATTGACCACATCAGATAGGGGCTTATGAGCAATAGTATTAGAAGTAACAACTCCTGGAAATCAAGTAAATGCCCTTCAGTTGAGGAATGGCTTAACAAACTGTGGTATATGTATATCATGGAACACTCTCGTTCTATTAGAAACCAGGAGGGATGGGAATTCAGTGAGTGAGATGAGCAGAACCAGAAGAACATTGTATACCATAACAGCAACATGGGAGTGATGATCAACCTTGATGGACTTGCTCATTCCATCAGTGCAACAATCGGGGACAATTTGGGGCTTTCTGTGATGGAGAATTCCATCTGTATCCAGAGAAAGAACTGTGGAGTTAGACCAAAGACCAAGGACTATAACATTTAATTTATAAAAAATAAAAATCCTGATATCTTATTGTGCAATTTTGCTATGTCTTATACTTTATGTTTCTTCCTTAAGGATATGATTTCTCTCTCACCACACTCAATTTGGATCAATGTAAAGACTAACAGACTGCCTTCTGTGGGGGGGTGGGGGGAAGGAAGTAAGATTAGGGGGGAAATTGTAAAACTCAAAATAAATAAAATCTATAATAATAATAATAATAATAGTGACAATTCCCTAGAATCTGAAGGGAAGAGTAAAGTACCACCTTCTGGGGAATCCATCCTACCCAGTGCCAGTGGGGGTTGGAAGAATGTGTTAAAAGGTTGCTATCTATCTATCTATAGCTATATATATCTATATATATATCTCTCTATATATATATATGTGTGTGTACACACACACACACACACAGATATATGCAGACAGCACAGTTCAAAGTTAAATACCTAAAGCTTTTGCCTCAACTATTTAAGGTTGAAATGAGTTTGAAGGTTTAAAATTTAACTCTAAATACCGGAAAATTGTCTTCCTTTCTCCCCTTCTCTGGGAAATGTCTGTAATTACATTCCAGCCCACTCATCAATAATTTCACTAAATTCATTGACAATAACAATAATAATCCTGTTAAATGCAGTTAAATGCTACATGGGGTTTAGGTTTTTCTTTTCTTTTGCTGAGGTGAAGCCAAATGATTGCTTTGACTGAATTGTTCCCATTTCAACCAGTGGCTTTGAAGATGCATAAACACAGCCATGGAGATCAACACAGACTTGGGGGGAAAAAAGCAATAGATCCCAGATTCAAATTACCTGTAATTCTTCCTGTTTCTTCCTGACCAGGAGGAAGAAATTTTCTGATTCCAAGATTCAAATATCAAAAGGATAGAGTTGGAAGGAACCTTAGAAGTCATTTAATCCAACCTTCTCTTTTTTACACATAATGAAACTGAGGCCCAAAAAAGTTGTGACCTGTCCAACATCAAGGAAGGGATTTACAAAGCCACCTAGTCTAATCCTTTTACAGATGGAGAAAATGAGACCCAGAGAAAATGTGACCTGCCCCACATCATGAAGGTAGCTAGTAGGTCATGGAAGGCACATACAACGTCATTAGTCTAGCCTTTCTTTTACAGATGGAGAAACTGAGGTCCAGAGAAGTTAAGTGATTTGTCCTGGGTCACATAGATAATGTATCATGTTAATGAAATATTATTGTATCTTAAGAAATGAAGAGGGGTAGCTAGGTGGTGTAGTGGATAAAGCACCAGCCTTTGGAGTCAGGAGTACCTGGGTTCAAATCCGGTCTCATACTTAATAATGACCTAGCTGTGTGGCCTTGGGCAAGCCACTTAACCCCATTTGCCTTGCAAAAAACCTAAAAAAATGAAGAAAAGAACAGTTTCAGAGGAATTTGGGAAGACTTATGTTGATTGATATAGAGTAACATGATCAGAACCAGAAGAATAATTCATTTAACAGCAGCACCATAAAGGCTATCATTCTGAATAGTGGAAAAATCCAATGAGATCCAAGAGAATACACTGAAGCATCCCTCCCCACGCATGACAAAATATGGGGGACAAGAAGGCCAGGATATTTCATTCATCATCTGACATGGTCATTTTATAACACGTCTTTTCTTAATTATTTTTCTTTTTAATAAGGAAGGATTCAGTGAGGTTGGAGATGGGTACAATTTGAAGATCACCAAGACGATAGGAACGAAGAAGAGAACTAGTGTCACTGAAGTAGAATGAGCATGGGCTTAGAGACAGAGGGCAGGAATTCAAATCCCAGTCCCACCTGTGTGACCCTGACTAAGTCACTTCCTCACTCAATTGTTCTCTCTTTATAAAATGGGAACAAGATGACCTCTATGTTCCTTTCCAGCTCAAAATCCTGTGATATTATGAATTTAACAGATAAAGCTGAGACCTAATTCAAAGGAAGCACAGTAGGCAGGAACCAGAGAGGAATCCCAGGCCACCCAGTGTTCAACCCAAAGACTGAAGAAGAAAGAACAAGAAGACTAGGGGTACAGAAAAAGGGGTGGTACAAGAGAATCACCATAGTGCTGACTTTAGGATCAGAAGACCCCAGTTCAAAGTACCCCTTTGCCAGGGCTTTGTGGTCTTGGGGAAATCAGTGAACCACCCTGAACCTCAGTTTTCCCATCTGTAAAACAAGGGGGTTAGATCAGATGGCCTCTGAGGTCCCTTCCATATCTAGAGCTATGCAACTTTGTATGATCTGTGATCTCCTCTGGTCTCAAATGTGGCAGGAAAAAAAAGAAACAGATACAAAACATTGCTTCAAGTGCAGCTAGCCAAGAATTCCTGAGAACAGAGCTCCTCCATGAGTGAAAATCATCCCATTGTTTCAGAAGCTGGAGACAGACCAACCCCCCCACCCCACCCCATCCCCTGGTGCCCAGAGATGGACGGGACCCAACAAGTGGAGGGAAGACTTTTTTGCATTGGTAAATAATGTCATATAAGGTGCTGAGAATTCTGCCTTGGACTGGGAACCAGGAGGTATTGCTATCCAAGAAGCAGCTCATGTGGTTTGGGGGTGGGAGGGGTTGGATTCAGGTCCCTAAATTTGGAGTTGCCTAGGATTAGAGGAGACAGAGACAGAGAGAAACAGAGAGTCAGAGATAGAGAAAGAGATGGAGACAAAGAGAGACAGAGACAGAGATGAGAGCGATAGACAGAGACAGAGAGAACCAGCCCTGAAGCAGGCCAGTAAAACCCCAGACTGGGAGGAAGCCTCATCACCTTTTCTCTGGGTTACCTGCCCCTGCCCCTCAGGATGCCAGCTCCCTCCTTTCTGTCATCCTTTGAGACACCCTCCAGCTTTAAGTCCTCTCCGATCTTACAAACCCCCAAATCTATGATCCTGAAGAAGACCAGGTAGGATCAGATTGAGTGAAAGGCCTTTCTGCATATTAGATTTAGGCCAGAAACACTCAATCCTTAGGTATGGTCTAGTCCAACCCTTTCATTCTGTAGATGACAAAACAATGTCTAAAAACATTACTTGTCCAGGACACACGACTAGTAAGTGGTAAAATGAGTATTTGAACTCCAAAGTTGGCCCACCAGCCTCTCAAAATTATGTTTTTAAATTCTTAAAGGAAAGACTTCATTTCAGTTAGAGATTTGTGAAAATAAAGATGCAATTTTTTTTCCATGAAAGTTTATGGCAAGGGGCAGCTAGGTGACATAGTGGATAGAGCACCAGCCCTGAAGTCAGGAGACCCTGAGTTCAAATCTGACTTCAGATACTTAATAATTATCTAGTGGATGACCTTGTAGCTGCTGACTACTTGAGTTCGGTTCTGCCTATGAGGAATCATTATTCAGACTTGGGAAAGCAAGGGTGGAAATAAAACAAAAATTTATTAAAAGAAGTTACCAAATAGGAAGGAGATAGGGAGAATAGGGAGGGAGGGAGGGAGAGAGAGAGAGAGAGAGAGAGAGAGAGAGAGAGAGAGAGAGAGATAAAAGAACAAACAGCCAAGCAGCATTGTCTGGACCACAGCTCAGAGAAGATTGTGGCCCTGAGCGGGAGTTCAACTGAGGTTTTTATGTCTTGCCTCTCATCCAGTGGGCAAAAGAGGAACTCCCTTTCCCTATACTGGACCTGGAATTAGGTAGAGAGTAAAGCCAAAGGAGATCAGGATACAAATTTTATAGTAAACAATGAATCAATGGTAATGGGGATCTCCACCCAATTTGAGAATACAAATTGTTTCCCTTAACAGTCATAATTCTCTACTTCTAGTCAATTTACATCTCCATCCAATTTCTACATTCACAATTCTCTTCATCTTTTCCCTGCATCAACCTTGGGCAGTCACTTAACTCCATTGCCTTGTAAAAAAAAAAAAAAGTTTATGGCTCTCCCACCCTGAAATCTATCCAAAAACCCCAGATTAAGAAGCCCTGCTGTACATTCTCATGAGTTTAAGGGTAAATCTATTTTCGGTACCCTGAGTAGAACATAAAACTTAGAGCTGATTTTGTTTATTGGTTGACTTGCTTTGTCTTTATAACCTTAGGATCTTGTACAAGATTTTGCATTTAAACCAGATTTAATAATAGCTTGTTGGGTTGTATTGGAATGGATTGACCATCCCTGAGGCAAGGGTGCCATTTTTTGTTTGAATGTTGAATTGGCTTGCATTTGACTTGGGAGAAAGGCCCTCCCAAGCCTGAGCCCTGAGGCCTAGGTGGCAGCAGGCTTACTTCCCAAGGAAACATTTGGATTTGCAGCTCCTCCAAGAGGGCCTTTTCCATTTAAATAGCTTACATGCAGTTTATTGGCCCAGGCCCTTTGGAGACAGTAGTTAATTATACTCACATACAACAGCAGCGGACTCTCATTAGACCTAATTTGCAAAGGAGGACCCTCCAGCCTGAGGAGTAAGGTCCCTTATTCTAATCCTTCTCAGTAGTTTTCGGATTTCCTTAAATCTCATCTAGGAAGCTGAAGGAAACTTGCCAGAGTACCCAGAACAGAGGTTGAGCCCCAGGCCCTTGGCAGCCCAGGGTCACACAAGCTTAGCATATAACCTCTGAGAATACTAAATGGATAATGAATTCAGTCAGTCATTGGGGAATAATCCTGGGGAGGAATGATTAGCTTCTTTTCAAAGAAGAGTTTAATGGAAATAGAAAAGGGACTTGTTGTCGGGTCATTTCAGTCATGTCCATACTCCTCATTGACCCAATTGAGGTTTTAGTGGTTTGTCAAGTTCATCTCTAGCTCATTTTACAGAGGTCAGCAAGGTTAAATGACTTGCCTAGGGTCACATAGCTCGTAAATCTCTGAGGCTGGATTTGAACTCGGGTCTTTCTGACTCCAGGTCTAGTTCTGTATCTATCAGTTGACCTAGTTACTCGGCAATGGAGATAGACTTCACCAAGAAGTCACCTAGCCTTTTACAAATCAGTGTCCCACTCCTGTAAACAAGGGTAATACTGAATCGATAATCTATGAAAATGCCCTTTGAACTTGAGAAATGAGCAAATAGATGTAAATAAATATACATACATACCTATATTCATACGTACATCCAAGATCTTTATAGAAGGATTAAGACATGTGACTTTATCCGTGTGGGAAACTTCCAACATGGAAACTCCCTCCTCAGAAGCAGATTTGGCTGCCATTTATAATTTATAGTCTTAGAGTCTCCTAGGCCATTAACCACCAACCATGCACGTGTTATGTGTCTTTTATGTACCAGACCTTCCAGACACTGAAGATTCTGTGATTACAGTGAAACAGCGTCTGACCTCAAGAAACTTACATTCTAATGGAAGGCACGAGATGCATATATTTAAATATACACAAAAATAAGCAAAATCAATATAAGGTCAATACAATGAAGAAATAACTTCCTTGTGTAGAAAATGGCTCTTAAGGCAAACTTTGAAGGAACATAGGAATTTCGAGGGGTAACTACATCTGAAGATAGAGATGGGCCTAGAATCAGAAGGACCTGAATTCAAATCCAATCCCAAGCTGTGTGATCCTGGGCAAGTCACTTCACCCTGTTTGCCTCGGGCTCCTCATCTGTAAAATGAACTGGAGAAGGAAATGGCAAAACCACTCCAGCATCTTTGTCCCAAAATTCCAAGTGGAGTCACCAAGGGTCGGTTATGATCGAAATAACCAAACAACAGGGGGATTTTAAGAAGCAGGGGTACTTTCCTTCAGCTCCAGCCTCCTCTTTGTCCAGTCTGTCCCATTAAAATGGAGGCTCCTTGGAACTGTCTTACTTTTCTGTTTTTATTCTCAAAGTGTCGCACAATGATTTGTACATATTAAACACATAATAAATGTTTTATTCATTCATTTATTAATCATAGGTAAAGACCTGGAGGCAGGGGATGAAGGTAGAGTAAAATATATAAGGAGAAACAAGTAAGCCAGTTTGACTAGACCATTGAGTTTATGAAAGTGGCTTACACTCAAATAGGAAACGTAAATTGGGACCAGGTTTTGAAGGGTTTTAAATGCCAAACCAAGATGTTTGTATTACGTAGAATTGGAGATAGACCTCTGGGTCAAATCATGTCCCTCAAAACCCACCCACTGGGAAAAGGCCTCATGTAGAGTAATTAGCCTCTCAAGTAGTTGTCAAAGACAAGTCAACAATCATTTATTAAGCACAGTTCTCTCTAGAAAATACTGAAAGGTTCTGGAGAGATGACTTCCTTCCCACATAATCACTATCTTCAACAAAAGTACAAGAGGGTCCCTTGGACACACCTTCTATATCATTGCTCTTGATCCTCAAACCACCAAAACCAATTTAGATAAACTTTTAGCTACAAAGAAATTGTGCTTCTGCACCGAAACCTTGCAGGCCAGGTTACGACCCAGAGTAAATTTCTTTCATAGGAGTTCTCAACCTGTGTGCTCTTCTAATGCCTTATAAATAAATAGTGATAATAAAAATATCAATAATGAACTTGGGGGAAAAGTCCTGGCTTATTTACACTCCAATAGAAATGCCTGGGGACTTTTCACAATGGAAACATTAATGCTGGCCTATATAACATGTACGCCTAACCATATTATTTCGCATATGTGTGTAATTTCTAAATTGCAGTGTGTAATTCAGAAGGGTCTGGGCTCATGGAAGAGTGAAGACTTATTTATGTGAGGGCCATTACTCAACTACATCATTCCCTGATGAGAAAAATCAAAGGGATTATTGGAACAATGGTGTTTCTGGAGGTACGCGAGCAGAATGTTTCATAAAAAGTCTATCATTAATCTTGGTGCCACGAAGGCAATAAACCACAGCCCCAGGCCTCACAAAATGCACACAGACACTGATCTTTGTGAGTACCCACACCATTTAGGTCCTGGTGTGCTCAAGAAACCATCCCTGCTGAGAACTCACCATAAGAAAATGTGTGCCATCCATTGGCTACTGTCATCACCTCCCTGAAGTCTGGGTCTTTTTTGAGAAAGGACAAACAGCAACATCAACCTAAGTGATTGAGACTCTAGAATGGGGAGTTCTGGATGCTAGGACACTGGTGATATTTGGTGTGGGGGAAAAGGGAATGGGGCCTTGTCACTAATGATTTTCTTTGGAAATCTTTTTGAAAGATTTTTTCGAAAAGATTTTGAAAGATTCAAAAAATCTTTTGCAATCCCTTCCAAGTCCATTGGAAATCTTTTATCTCACCCACATTTCCCAATATATTCCTTTCCCCTTCTCTCAAAGGCTGCTAGGTGGTACAGTAGACAGAGCCTTAGTCCTAGAATCAGAAAGACCTGACTTCAAATCCAACCTTAAACATTTCTGACTGTGTGACTCACTTAATCCTTATTGACTCAGTTTCCTCAACTGGAAAATGAACTGGAAAAGAAAAGGGTAAACCACTCTAGTATTTTTGCCAAGAAAACCCCAAATGGGGTCATGACTGAAATGATTAAACAAAAATCCCCTCTTAGAGAGTTATCTTTTCCAACAAAGAATTTTAAAAAGTGGGAAAAAGTTAAGCATAAAACAAATCCAATACCATACATAGTGTTCCATATTCATAGCTCTCCATTTCTGCAAAGAAGGAAAGAAGCTACGTTCTCAAATCTCTTCCTTGAAGCCAAGCTTGACCAGAATTTACTTTTCTTCTTCTTCTTATTGTTATTATTATTCCTTATTTTCCCTCTTTTCTTCTTATTCCTTATTATTATTATTACTTCTTCCTCCATCCTTTTTTCTTTTCTTCTTCCTTCTCCTTCTCCTTCTCCTTCTCCTTCTCCTTCTCCTTCTCCTCCTCCTCCTCCTCCTTCTCCTCCTTCTCTGCTTCTTCTGCTTCTTCTTTTCTCCTCCTTTCCTCTTCTTCTTCTTTGTCTTTTTCTTCCTTTTTCTTTCTTCTTTTTGTTCTTTTTCCTTTTTCTCCTTCTCCTCTTTCTTCTGCAATTTTTAAGAATAAAAGATATTAATATTTTTTGTTTTTACATCCCTGTATCCCCCACACACACACACACACATACAAAAAGACATTCCAAAAAAACAAAGAATTTTTTAAAAGAGAAAGAGAAAGAAATTGGCAAAGCTCATGAATATATCTCCATGTCTCCTCAAGTCTGAATATATAGCTGAGTTCAATACCCATAGTAGACAGTGCTGGATCAGCTTGAAACAGCTAGACGGTACCAACTATTAAATTTTCCAAAGAGAGGAGTTAGACCTCAGAATTCGACATTCCACAAATCAGAGCCTGATGAATATTGTTTCATTGGTGTTTAGATTTATCAGTTCCCTCTATCTGCTTATCCTAATCTTTCCTAACTACTAATAGCCTCCCCTCCCCACCCACCCCCCCAACCACTCTATTTACATTGTAGCTGCTGCATTTATTCCTATACACATTTCCCCCTAGTGGAATGTAAGCTACTTGAGAGCAGGGATGATCTTCTTTTTTGCCTTTTTATTGCCATTGCTTCGCTCGATGCTTGGCAGGAAAAGAGGCTTAATAGGTTTTTATTGAATGACCGAGTCTCCCAGTCGATACAAATGACTGGGCAGAGGTATTGCTGACCATGGTACCGCTAATGCTATTGGAACTTTCCTCGAGGTAAGAGTCTGGTTCCAATGAGAGATTTTTATTGTTACCCTTCTATGTTAATGACTCCTGGGGGATGCACAGAATGCAAAGTAATTGGCACAACATCCCCTGCCATGGTCAGAGAGGGCTGAGTGAGGAGGTGTGATCCTCCCACTCTATGAAGCAGAGAAGGATAACAAAAGTTTTTCCTTTAAGGGAAATAGGCTGAAGGAGGTTGAATGGGAGAAGAAGGAAAGTGTAAATTAAAGCATGCTACCTGAGAAGAGGAGAAAGCAATTGCAGATCAAAGCTATTGGCCAAAAATCTAGAGCTGGAAGGAATCTCAGTGGCTATCTCCTCCACCCCACCCCACCCCAACTTTACAGAGGAGGAAACTGAGACCCGGAGAAATGACGTGATGCCTTCAGTCATAGCAGTAGAAAGTGAGTAATTGGGGTAATTGTGGGAAAAGGTCCTAAGAGATCATCCAGGGCCACCCCTTCATTTTACTGAGGTCCAGAGAGGAGGAGGGACTTCCCCAGAGTCACTTAAGTTTAAATTGTAAATAGCAGAGATGGATTTGTTCGAGGATGAAATGCCTTCAGCAATGAAAACAACTCTATAGAACAAGTAAATGTTCTATAAAGAGTGGGGTGGAGGGGCTGGAGTGGGAAAAGACCTTATATAAGGCAGCAAATGGTACAGAGGATAGAATGATGGGCTTGGTGTCAGGAGGACCTGAGTTCAAATTTGACCTCAGACCCTTACTAATTATATATCATTTAACTACTACTGGCTTCAGTTTATTCAACAGTAAAATGGAAATAATAACATTACCAACTTAACAAGGTTGTGAGAAGATATTTATTTTAAAATAATGAGATAATATTTGTAATAAAGTCCTTAAACACTGTCTAGCACATAGTATGCCCTCTCTCTCTCTGTCTCTGTCTCTCTGTCTCTCTCTCTCTCTCTCTCTCTCTGTCTTCATTTCTCATTTCTCTCTTCCTTTCTTTCTTCTCCCTCCCCTTTCTCTCCCCCTCTTTACTTTTCCCCTTCATAAGTAGGCAGACAAGCAAGAGGACACCTACCCAATAACCTCTGGACTAGAATGATGTGCAAATTAGAGAAGTGCTCCATTTATTTAGCTAGAAGTAAACTCTTCTTACTCTGGCTTCTTATTTCACCTTCGAATTCTTTTTTACACAGGTGAGATTTGGTGTTATTTATATAATTATTTGGGACTAATTCTCAATCCTCTCATTGGATGATAAACTCCCTGATTCCAAGGTTCTTTTGTCTTTAACTCTCCTAACAATACAATACTTAACATTGTTGATGGAGTGGCTTGGAATGAAGCAGCAGCTTTCATCATCATGGGAGTGCCTTGATTAGACATTCTCCTCATTGATATAATTTCCTTTAGACCCCAGAGCTGTTTGAAGCCCTATAAAGTAAGTGACTTGCCCAGGACCCTACAGTCAATATATATCAGAGTAATACAGGAATATAGATCTTTCTGCCTTTAAAGAAATGTTCTCTCCACTGGGCTCTACAGTCTTTTTAATGAGTTTAACTGAATTAAATTGGTTTGAATTTGAAGAGACACAGGTCACCCAACGATTATCACCTCTCCACCATTACCCTTCTCCTTACATGGACAAATGATTTCAACTTTCTGAATCCTAGTTTCTAGAACTTTATAAAATTAATACAGTAATCCTGACCAATTCCCTCATGGAGAGGGAGTCATGGAGAAAACACCTTGTAAACTGTAAAACACTATAAATTGGAGTAGTTCATATCATTTGATTACACAACAGATTTGGGATCTCATCAATGTGCAATGCTTCCCTCATCGATACAGAGCATAACCTAACCCCACCTACTTGTAGGATCACCCATCTAGAGCTAGAAGGTCAAACTCCCTCATTGGATAGATGAAGAAACTGAGGCTCACAGAGCTTACATCAAGGTAGGTCCTCTGTCTTCAAAGTTAGTCCTCTTTCCACTACATGAAACTGCCTCCTCAGCTCATTTAAGCAACATCAATAAATCCTTCATCAGAATACCACCTAATAGGCAGGAGAGTTTCCTTTAGACCTTTTGACATAATGTAGGGATCAAAATGACACTCGTGCTTCTCATTTCTAACCCTTTCAACATAATCAGTCTACCTCCTTTCCAGCTCTATAGTTCTGATATCTTTTGTAACCCTCTCTGACACATAGTAGTCTGTGATGCTAAGCAAATCACCTAATCTCTCAGAGCCCAAAACAACTCATTAAGACTGTAGGCTGTAGAGAAGATGCCAACAAGCATTAGCAGAAAGAGAATCTTTATCCAAGGGTTATCTATAACAATGAAGTCACAGATCCAGCCCCGGTTTTTGTCTCTATTGGGTCACTTTTTCTACATAGGTCTTTGCTGGTAGTAAGCTATAGCCCACTCATGTCCTTTGGATGACCCATAGATTTGTCTCTTTGGGGACTGTGGTATTCCATAATTTGTAGACCTATAATAGCAGTGAAAGAATTATTGGGGCTAAAAAGGTTTTTACTTCAAGGAGAAGCTAACAGCTATTGAAAACATTGAGGAATTTCATAAATCCAAGCCAGTTTCTTCCCCATTTTCAAATTTGGGACTACTTGATTGCCTACAGATTACCCATAGGTACATAAATCTATTTCTAGATAGGCAATTTATATTGTAATTTAAGTAACTATGAGCTGTCTATCCAACTGTATATCATAGTTTGGATAAAAGACATTCTTTACACCACTAGTTTTCCATTATGGATAACAAGGCTAAATTTACTGTGAGTGATTAGGAATCTCATTTAGAAGTCTCTACAATGTCCCAGTCCCTCATCAGCACAGTATCTTCCATTAATATCCAAAAAGTTTCTACATCTTAGGGAATCCATCTTCCATTTTGACTCTGCCATGTCCCCTCCATAGAGCTGTAAGTGCCTTAAATAAACTGACATTCAAAATAAGGGGAATTCTGAAGAAAGTTATTATCTTTCAAGGAATGTGGTATGATTTATTTTTTAGCAAATTTTTATAGGAAATGAGGATTCACTATGTCAATGTCAATTCCTTTATCCAGTTCCTTTTTTCTGAATCCACAACTTTAGCCAATTCCTTTTTTTACAAGGATTAAGTTGAAAATATTTTAATCCCTTGCAATAATTTCTCATTTTTATTATTTCTTTGGATTCAATGTTGATTTTTAACTTTGTTTTAGAAAGATGCTTATCTAACTATAATGAGGCAATTCATAAATGACTCCTACATTGGTAATCAGTCATTTACTATCTTTTCTCAAACTTTTAATAGTATTATTATATTTTTCGTAATCATCTGATTTCATCAGTATGGTAAAACCCAAGTATGAAGAGTATAACTGGAAAATCATATCTATCAATTCAGATAGACATCCCATCTGTGATTTACAGTTTTGAAAAATTACCTGATCCATTGATTATTCAAGTGACTCACTCTGGTCACTAGGTCAGTATTGTGTCCAAAGTACTACTGGAATACAGACCTTCCTGACTTTACTTCCCTCAGGAACCACACCGAATCTCACAACTATTTTTATAAGTCTAGACTTCTACTCTATTATTACTACTACTACTGCTGCTGCTGCTGCTGCTGCTACTACTACTACTGCTACTACTACTATTGCTACTACTACTGCTGCTGCTACTACTACTACTACTACTACTACTTCTACTAGCAATGGCTTGTCTTCTCCCTGAAATCCCCTTTCTGATTTTGAAATCCAAGGATTTAGAGTTGGGACCAGACCTTAAATATCTTTTAGAATCCTTCATTAAAGTGTAAATATGCCAGGAGGGTTAAGATAACTGTCAACTCACACCTTACTAGATGACTGCTTTCTAATTAAGAGAGGTATCCAGCAGAGGAAACCCCTGTGGGAAGAAAATAAAGGCAAAGCAGTTGGTAGGGAGCAGAAAGAATGGAAAATAGCCGGAACCATGCAGGGGTGGTTGCCAAAGACAAAACTATGCCTCTTTCCCTGGCTCTGGATCTCATCCAGATTCTCAGCCAAAGAAAGGGTAGGTGGGCACAGGACCTAGACTATCCCTGCTTCCTAAGTTATGGTTATTTTGTTTGAGCTGACAGAACACCAGCAGGAATACACTATGTAATGGAGAATTTTGTTAAGTCATATTAAATTAGAGTAGTGCTCAGGCCCTGGAATGGAACTCTAGATAATAACAGTTTATTGATTTGTGAATTGTGCTCTCTTGGAATTATGTCTGTCAGCAGAAAGTTGGATTTTGGTGATGTGATTATTTTCAGGAGCACAGCATTTGGATATCAATATCAATAACATTTACCTTTTAAAAAACACACCACCACCAAAGAGTTGTGATTCTCCCTATGTAATGCATTACTGCTAGCCAGCCAGGAGCCTGCTAGGAAGTTCTCCGAAAGCTTATGGGGGTGAGGGGGGAAGGGAGAAAGAGAATGAAAGGAGTTCATTCAGAACCAAGAGTCAGCCTTTTATCTATCCATCCATCCATCCATCCATCCATCCATCCATCCATCCATCCATCTATCCATCTATCCATCCATTCATCCATCCATTCAGTCATTCATTCAATGAATTGCCTAATATGTGAGAGGCATTAGAGATAGAGAAACAAGTTAGTTCATCAACACGCATCTATCAAGAACTTATTACCATGTGCTAAACACCAAGGATGGGAAAAAAAAAAGACAAAAAGACAAAAACTCTCAAGCATGACAAAGGAAGGCCAGAAATTACTGACAACACTCCACTCACAAAAGCAAAGTTTATCAGCAGCACATAAATGCTACCCATTATAGATAACTGCCCCATCACCACCACACCACCTTTTATTGGTCTATATCTACTATTTTATGCTATGGAGAATTCTGAGAAACATATACTTTCATATATATTGAAAACTGGTTTTCAGTTTATAGTTTGGGGAAGTTGTTTGGAGGCATTGAGGAGTTAAGTGACTTGCCAAGGGTCACAGTCAGTATGAGTCAGAGGCAGGATTTGAACTCACATCTTCAGGATTCCAAGGCTGACTCTCTACTCAGTGACATATCATACATTAAAAAAAAAATCAGTCTTCCAATGATTTGCTATGAAGAGCTTCAGAAAGCAATACCCCTACTCCAACTCCGTCACCTTAACAAGAGATTTCTCCTAGCTATTGCCCCCAATTCCACCATTAGTCATCCATTCCTTTGAGGAAGTCTCAGACAGTTGAATCCTTTATGAAAGATATAGAAGAAAATATAAATAAAGAAAAGGAGAAATCAGAATGTCCTCAGTCACCTATTTGCCTGGTCTTCATTATCAGCCTGGTGGTTGAGTAAAGCAATCTCCTAAGTGAGCTGTCATATTCTACTTTCTCCCCTACTCCAATCTATCCTTCATTACAATGGGGTTCATCCTCATTTTGCATAGATACAATTAGACTACTCTATTTATCAGAATGTTTCAATGTCTCCCCAAAATTCCCATTTTTTTGGCCATTATTATCATCCATCTAGTAGAATCTAACAGCCTCCTAGTTCAACTACAACATTCTAGTCTATCACACCGATGACTGGCTCACTCCTAGAGTAGAATCTAATTTTAACCCATTTTTACTCCTTTTCATGTGAAAATTTTTATATTTTTTCCAATAACATGTAAAAACAAGTTTAAACACTCATTTTTTTAAATGTTGAACTCCAATTTCTCTCCCTGCCTTCTTCTCCTCCCCTCTCCATTTATATAGATTATACAAGCACAATCATGCAAAACATAGTTCCATGTTAGTCATGTTGTGAAATAAAGCATAGAACAAAAAAAAAGAGAGAAGGAAGAAAGGAAAGAAGGAAGGAAGGAAGGAAGGAAGGAAGGAAGGAAGGAAGGAAGGAAGGAAGGAAGGAAGGAAGGAAGGAAGGAAGGAAGGAAGGAAGGAAAGGGAAGGGAAGGGAAGGGAAGGGAGGGAGGGAGGAAGGAAGGAAGGAAGGAAGGAAATTTAAAAACCCTTATATTTTGACTTAGTTCAGACTCCATTACTCCTCTGGACATGGATAGTGTCTTTCAGAATTGTCTTGGATCATTGAATTGCTGAGTATATTGTCAAGTCATTCAAAATTGTTCATCATGTATTGTTGCTGTTGCCATACATAATGTTCTACTACTTCTCTTGTCTTCTCGTTGTATCAGTTCTTCTAAGTCTTTCCAGGTTTTTCCAGAAGCATCCTGTTTATCATTTCTTATATATATCACAATCATATGCCATAACTTATTGCACTATTCCCCAGTTGAGGTGTATACCTCAATTTCCGATTAATTGCCACCACAGAAAGAGCTGCTATATTTGTTGTGTGTGTGTGTGGATCCTTTCCTTTTTTATTTCTTCGGAGTACAGATCTACTAGTGGTTTTCTGGCTCAAAGGATATGTACAATTTTACATTCCTTTGGACACACTTAATCCATATTCTAAGCTCTTTTGGAACCTGGTACTTCCTCAGATTTCCAGCCTTATCTCTTATGCTCCCACCATCTAAACAAACCATTATCTCTTTAGTCCCATTCATTGTATAGGATTTCAATGGTAATGGCATATTAATAGTGTGACCCTAAAGGAGCATAGGTCAGTGGACACAGAACAGATTTGGAGTCAGAAAGACCTTTGTCCAGTCTTACCTCCAAAACTTACTGGCCATGGGATGATAACTATTTAATTTCTCAATATTCCAATCAAATTAGAATCTACAAGTTACATTTGAGTTACTAAACTATAATTTAACAGGATGAAATTACAAATCTGAATCTCTTTCACAACATTGTATTGCATATCTATACTTTTTTACATAGGGAAACTGAGGCTTGGTATAATGAAGTAACCTGCCCTTGATTATACAGAGTGCAGAGCAGATGGCCACAGGGTCCTAAATCTAAAGCTGGAAGGGATCTCAAGGATTATGCAGTCTTCCTCTTTCATTTGAAGAAGAGGAAACTTAGAACAACAGAAGTGAAGTAACTTACCTGAGGTTATACAGAAAGTAAGTGAAAGAATCAAGATTCAAACTCAGGTACTTTTACTACAAATCTAATGTCATTCCCACTACCCCAGTCCCTTCTTCTTTCCAGAGTTTTAATTTTACTTGAAACACATAAACTAGTCTCTGGATCTTTCAAATCCTTCCTTGTTCTTCCCATTTTTACATTCAGTTTTGAAACCATGTCAAACATAATCATATCATTTCTCTTTTTTAAATGAACCCTTTTAAAAGTTATAATGTGACATGTACCCTCTAAGTGATCAAGGATTTTCTTGCATCTTCAACTTCAAATTATAATTAGGTCTGTCTTAAAACAATAAGCTTTCTATGTCAAAGCCATGCTGCTCTCCTGGGCTGAGGACAATATGGAGCTCATAATTACTCTTAATAACAGCTATTAATGGTTGACCTGAGCAGGCTGTTATAAGCACGTGTAAATAAGACTAATAATTTACGATCATAGTTATGGCTTGTTTGGCTTCATTTCCCTCAAGGATGTCAGAATTCTGAATAGAGAGTAATTAAGCATCCCCACAGTCTGGAGAGGTGTTTTCCAACTGACAAATAGCTACTTGCCTGTTGATGACAGGATCATAGAATCTTGGAGCTAGGAGGAACCTCTGAGGTCATGTAGTCCCATCCCTTTTCTGAAGCATGAATTCTAACTTCCATATCCCATACAAGTGATCATCCAAGCTCAGATGCCTTGCCAGGTGCTGGCATGGGTTCAAAAGAAAGGCTACTAGATGTGGACTTGTGTAACTGTATTTGAATCCTGGTTTGGCTATGTGGTACCTGAGTGACATTAGATTGTGACTTCTTTCTGAGTCTCAATTTCCTGTTCTATTAAATGAGAGATTTGAACTAAATGGCACCCTTAGGTTCTTCTAAACAACTCTACAACTTATGAAGGGGCAGCTAGGAAATAGTACAATGGAAAGCATACCAGTCCTAGAATCAGGAGGACCTAGCCTTAGACACTAGATACTTATGAGCTGTGTGACCTTGGGCAAGTCATTTAACTGATTTCCTCTCACAGTCAGGGTCACCTACAGTCATACTGATTCAGATCTAACCACTGGACCTAGATATCTCTGGAGGAGAGAGTGAGGCTGGTGACTTAGCACAGTACTTCCTCACTCAAATCCAATTGATTTTCTTATCATGGCATCACCTCCTGAGATCTTGCCTCAAGAATGAAGGATAAACAGAACTTATGAATACTTTTGGTAACTGGGAGCTTAGTCAAGGGAGGACTTATTTGTGCCAGCCTGCCTTTCCAGGCTTGTTTTGTTACTCTGCTTCATGCTCTTTCTCTGCACTCCAAAAATACTGGTTTATTGATAGATTTAACAACTCTTTGTATTCCTTTAAGACTTAGCTCACATGTCCCATCTGATAAGATGTTCCACTGTTAGGACAATCTCCCTTCTCAAAGCTTCATGTGTAGTATATTGGTTCTCAATAGAATGAATGGAAACTCCTTGAGTACAGGAACCATCTTTCATTTTTCATGCCTTTGTACCTACAGTGCAGAGCACAATGTCTAGCACATAATAACAATTTAATTAATGCTTGTTGGATTGGATTAGATTGGACCTAATTGGTTTGGATTAGATTGTAGTAATGCTTGATCAAATTATTTTGATCCCTGGCTATCTAACCTGAAAAGGTAGTGTGGTGGAAAGAAGAAAAAAAAAAGAAGGGAGAGAGAGAGAGAGAGAGAGAGAGAGAGAGAGAGAGAAAGGAGGAAAGGAAGGAATGAAGAAAGAGAGATAAAAAAGAAAAAGAAATAAAGGAAAGGAGGAAGAAGGAAGGAAGGAAAGGAAAGAAAGGAAGGGGGAGGGAAGAAGAAAGGAAAAAAAGAAAGAGAGGGACAGAAGAGAATGGAAGAAAGGAAGGAAGGACAAAGGGAGGGAGGGAATTGTCTGTTTCTTTTTGCCTACTCTGTTACAAAGGTTGGTATTATTAAGGTTTCATTTTAATGGGAAGCTCACATTTTCCCACAGTAAAATTCTCCTTTTCTGACCTCTACAAGCACACAGTACTTCTTCAAAAGCATCCTGAAAAGAACACGACGTGATGTACTCATGATAACATTCCTTAAATATAAGGGGACATGAAGCATTTATGGATGGCGGCAGACAGAACAGAGGAATGTTGTCCTCAAGATTCTGGGCTAGTAAAACACCAGGGAAAACAAACCCACCCATTTAGAAGCTGACATTTGATGGGAACACAATGGAATTAGGGCTGTCTAATAGAAATTTAAGGTCAGTTACCTTTCCTGGGAAAGAAAGAACAAAATGTCATTAATCAGCTCCAGTGCTTGGCGCCTATGGAGGAGAGACAGAATGTGCTGCCTCTCGGTTGCTTCACATTGGGTTAAGAGGGCATATCTCTGGCCAATACAGCCCACCAAATGGGAGGAAGGACAGTTTTTAAGTTAGGTGATGGATGGACACTGATGGAGTTTTAACCTTGAACACAGCCAAGAAGGCTTCGCCCCTTGGCTCTGCCACACAAGTTGGAGTCCTGTATCTAGGGGCCACAGCCACAAAAATTGACTGATAATGAGAGGAGGCTAACCATACAAGAGAGGAGGAAAGAACGAGGTGTCCTATTTAAAGATAAATGTTATTTTGCCCAGTGTCAGAGCTAGCCTAGGGTACACTGAGAAAAAAGAAGGAGGCAATTGTGAAAGGTCAGTAGAAACAACACTGGTCTTCAGATGACGAACCCTGATTTGGTACAGTGAATATAGGATTATCTCATCTTACGGAGGGAGGCCCAGAAAGGAAAACTGGTCTTAGATATTAGAGTTGGAAGGGACCTAAGAAACCATCTAGTGCAAGCCCTTCATTTTATAGGAGAAACTGAGCCCCCTGAAAGAGAAATAACTTAGTCATAGGGTCAAAAAACCCTAAGAGACCCTCTAATACAATTCTGACTTTACCAAAGAGAGAAATTGAGGACTAGAAAAGATACAACATCATAGATATAGAGCTGAAAGAATCATAGGCACCATGTAGTCCAACCCTTTCATTTTACAGAAGAAAATGAAGCCCAGAGGGGCAAAGTCACTTGCCCAAGGAGACATAAAGAATAAGGAGCAGAGAAGGATCCCCACTTCAGTTCTGTCACTGACTCCCACTCTAGTACTAGTCTCCTCTCTGAATGATGTTTGTTTGCTTTTTAACAAGGCCTGCCTTTGTGAGTTCCCCAAGGGTCACAGAACTTCACCAGCATCCAATTTAAGAAGAAAAGAGGGTTCTCTGAAATAAAGTCCTCTTCATCTGGGCTCCACCAAGTTTCACTCTTCCGGAGAAGGGCTAATTTATGACTGGAAAACAGTGACGAATGGGAGAATAAACAAAATCATGGCTCGGGTGACTTACGAGTGGGGAAGCTCCAACGGGCGTGTTTAATAGGACATGACTTACCCAGACATGTAATTCTTTCCCTCGCACAGCCAAGTTAGTGTGGCAGAAATGTCAGAAACAGTTTTGCAATTGGAATATGCAATTTAAAATAAGTAAAGATTACTCCCAGGTAGTTTATTGCTTTAACTACAGCCAGGCATGTCCCTGAAGCAGACTGCGTAATGACTCTCACTTCATTTTTGGTTTGTGCCAAATATCTTCAGTTAGCTTTGCTTTATTGGTTTCATGCAATTTATGGCAGCACTAGAATGTGATTGTAATGCATCTAGTATTTTAGTTTTATCTTTCCCCAGTAATTTTTCTTCTTTATGGAGACTCTACTGTCTGCATTAATATAAGCCATAGAAATTATACATCATGGAGCCTGCTTGGAGGCAGCTCCCAATGCCCATGGAAGAAGCAGGGCCCCAGAGACCAATTCCCACAGTGAGGACCTGACCAAGAATCATGGATGGGTCCATGGTCTTGGCCTGTCAACAAAATGACTGGCAGCTCTCTGGGATGAATTTATTTGATCAAAAGTAGCTTGTAAGCTCAGTTCTCCTACCAGGCCAAAAGAGAGGAGATATCTCAGGAACCCAGCCGTAGAGTTGGAAAGAAACTCTGTTTGTCTACACCATCCAGTCCACCCATTTCATTTTATAAGCGAAGAGACTGAAGCCCATGGAGATTAAGTGATTTGCCCATTGTCACACAACAGGAAGAGGGGGGGGAAAACTTGAGTTTGGGATCACAGGGGTGGAGATTTAGAGAATTTAGAGACCATCTAGTCTAACCCACACCAATTATAAATCAGGAAACCGAGGCCAAGGAGATTAAGAGATTTGCCCAAAGTCATACAACTAGGAAGCATCAGATACCCAAACCAATGCACACTGCTTCATGTCACACTGTCTCCCATGGGAAATCTTACAGAGGTTTTTGGGAGTGCTTCCTAGGCAGTAGGAAAATACTGTAACAATACAGAAAATCAAGAGACATAATTCAGGACCTGACTTAGCCATTAACTAGCTAGATGACCTTTGCAGGGGTGGGGGGGGGGGGTGGAATTCCTTCTCATCTGAGCTGCAGTTTCTTCTTCCCTAAAATGAAGGGTGATATACATACATATACATCTATATATCAGATGTGTGTGTAGATTTACACATATAATATATAATATATAACATATAATATGTTATAACATGGTATGTGATAAAATAGGTTTTTTGATAAAATAACATCATATATGACATGGTATAGAACATATTCTGACTTGATATGATATAACTGATATATGATGTAATGTAGCATATGTAGCATAATACAATACAGTATAGTATAATGCAATAAAATATCATATCATGTGTCACATATATTTTACAATATGATATAATGTGTGATGTAATAAATATTACATAGTATAACATAAAATAATATAGTATAAGGTCATGTAGCATAATTTAGTGTGGTATAGTATTATGTGATATTTATGATACGCTATGATAAAATATGGTATGGGATGATTGATATAGGTATTTTATTTAGGATGACACAATTGATATAACATGATATAATAACATGACTAGACCTGTTACTTCATTGATATAGGGAACTTCCAGATAAGGAAAATCCCTCTACCATGTAAGTTCACCTTGCAAATCAGTTAGTCTTAGAGAGTTGCTGGGGGCCCCTCAGATAACAAATGATTTGCTTAGGGTCACACAGTCTCTGTGTCAGAGTCAGAACTTGAACCCAGGTCTTCCAGACTCTTAAGATCAGCTCTTGATCTACTGAACCCTGGCTACTTTTCTTATGTAGAGATTATATAAACAAAAAGGGGAAAAAAGGGTCAGTTTGTTCATCAAGGACATATAACTGGGTTAGTCCTGAAGCAAGATAGAGAGATGATAGATAGTCCAACTGTTCCACAGATATGCACAAAATAGGAAATAACCCAAAGGAATATGTTAGGGAACTCTTCTACAAAAGATTACAGATGGGTATTTATCAATAATAGATTGAATATTGGATTTAGAGGAAGAGACAGAGCTGTAACTAGGACAGAACAACTGTGACTTTGCTCCCAGGATGCTCAAGTATAGGGGCAAAAGATATATTTACTGTAATAAACCACCCTCCCTCTCTCAATTGAATTTGTCATAATTAATGCTTGGGTTATTTTCACACAAATTGAAAAGTTGATGCAAAAAGTATGTGAAATACAGCATACCGCAACTTGGCTGTTGACTCAGGTGCCAAAATACCTAATGACATTTCTAACCAGGGAACCTGGGGCCAAATGGTAGCTCTGTGTTTCATCACTAGCTTCACTTTGGGCAAGTCATTCATTCCCTTTCTCCAAGCTTCAGTTTCCTCCTCTGTAATACAAAGACTGGTCTAGAGTTTCACCCAGTTTGGGATCCTTTGATCCTACCTTGTGACCTGAGCAAAGTTTCTGCATCTGTAAAATGAGGGCATGAGAAGAAATACCCACATTTTGAGTAAACCTAACCAATGTTCCTTTGAGTGCTAATTCTATGATCGTTACATAGACAAAAATGACACAGGGTAAGAACACCTGGATAGGAGAGCTTTGGATTGCGTAGTCTATTATATAGACTATAAGCTCGCATACCATATTATATCATATTGTATGCTATATGCTGTATGCTGCATACATTAGATTGAAACCTCTTGAGGGCAGGGACTATCTTTTGCCTCTTTTGTATCCCCACTGCTTAGTGCAGTGCCTAGCATACAGTAGGCACTTAATTAATGTTGATTGATTCATTGATGAGCTTCAGATCCATTGATAAATCCCCACTGTACAGAAAGGTAGTTATAGGTATTTTTCCAAGAAGTTATCAAAAGTTATCAAAGGGACCTCAGAGAGTCTACTCCCTTCTTTGGAAGGAGAGGAAACTGGTTGAAATTTAAGCGACTTACTCCTAAGGTCATCTGTCTAATAAATGGAAAAGTAGAGTCTCAAACCCAGGTCTTATGACTTTTAGACCTGAGATCAACTCATTCCACTGCTCCAGCCTTCATTTTACTAAACCTAGGTCAGTAGGGAAACAGCAATGTTCTTCTTGCATTGCATTCCTTTTTGATTGATGAATGATTTTAGAAGTGCTATTAATTTTTTGAACATTGTCTAAAAAACCTCCCCTTGATCTAATTGGCCTGTCACTTTGTTCTGATTTCCACTATTAGAAATTCATTCCTTTGGATGAAGGTACAATAGCCCCAGAAATCCCCTGTTAAAAATTATATCTGGGAAGGGTAACACATTAAACCCTTACTGACCAATGTACTATCACAGAATTACTTAATTTATTTGTTGAGTATGTTTCCTAAAGGAATGAGATACATGGTAGGCCAATAAGTCAATATCAAGAGATGACAGGGCAACCAGCTGACAGTATGAGAATATGGAGCCCAAAAGAAAGGTAGATGGTCCATCAGCAAACATTTATTTGTTGTTGACATTGCTTTTGTTATTCAGTCACTGCTTACTCTTTGGTACTCTATAGAGGCTTTTCTTAGCAAACATAATGTAGTGATTTTTCATTTTCTACTTCAGTTCATTTTACAGATTAAGAAACTGAGGCAAACAGGGTTAAGTGACTTACTTGCTCAGGGTTACACAGATAGTAAGGGCACAAGGCTGAATTCAAGTCTTCCGGACTCTAGGTCCAGCTCTTTCTCTATTTGTGCCACCTATGTGATCTCCCCTTCCCATTCCTACCCCTCCTCA
Source organism: Macrotis lagotis (assembly GCF_037893015.1). NCBI lineage: Eukaryota > Metazoa > Chordata > Mammalia > Peramelemorphia > Peramelidae > Macrotis > Macrotis lagotis. The sequence continues at coordinate 250,421,410 of NC_133662.1, read as the reverse complement.
CCCCCCAAAGCTTTCGGTTCAACTCTCACATCTGACACTACCAGTGAAATTTTGGACAAATCTCTTGGCCTCAGTTTCCTCATCTGTAAAATGAATCAAGAAGATGGTTTCTGAGGTTCCTTCCAGCTCTAAATCTAGGATCTTATGATCCCTTTTGGAGCTATGTTTTAGGACAGCTGCTCCCTGGCCATACCTTAGCTACCCCCCTACCCCACCCCCAGTCTGACACCCCTATCTAAATAAGATTCATATGAATGAGCTTCACCACAGAGAAAAGGGCAAACACCAGATGTCTAAGTGGCAAAAGTAGATGCATTTTATTCAGCTGAGGCGAGGGAAGGTGGGGGAGGGAGGGGACAGCATACAGTTTCCTTTCCATGAAAAAAGGGCCCTCGATTTGTAGAACAACACTGAGGGAGGCAGGCCCCCAAACCCCTGCTCCTGGAACAGCTGCCAAAAGCTCTCAGTCACAGCCAAAGCCCAGTGTGTCACATTGGATAAATCTTTTCTGACATGTTCATATTTTCTATTTTGTCTCCAAAGAACAGCTGAGATGAGAAGGGGAGGAGCAGGGGAACAAGCAAGAAGAGGCTATTGGAACCCATTGGTCCATCCAAACACATCCTGGGAAAAGGGAAAAGGGTCCCTTGTTGTTCTCATCATACTCAGGAGGCACGTATTCCTATGGCAAGAGCATCTGGGTCTACCACTGGAGGAGCTCAAGCAAATCACTGAACATCCCTGGACCTCAATTTCCTCATCTGTAAAATGAAAGGGTTCCCCCTATAGAGAACCCCCAAGGTCCTTTCCAGCTCTAAACCAATGATCAATTCTTACCTGATCTGGTCCCATACAGAATTAGGGACCTCAAGAGTCATCAGCTCCAAGTCCTTACTTTACAGATGAGGAAACCCATCTTTATTCTACAGATGAGAGACCCCAAGAGGTCACATGGGTAACACATGGCAGAGAAGAGACTTGAACCTACCACCTCTGTCTCCAGTGCCCACATTCTCCTCACTGCATCATTCTGTCCTTATCCATCAGGTCAGTGAACTCATGGGGTGGGGCAAGATCCCCCAGCATTTAAGACAGAGGCCCACCTTGTTTCTAAGCTGCCTTAGGAAGGAAGAGCAGCCAGGGCCTTCTGGTGCTTCAACGGCATTTAAAAAGTTCATCGATTTGCAGCTAATACTAAGTTGTCAGGGTTGTGAGAGTAACAGCTGGCGGTTGGCAGAATCAAAGCCTTTTCCTGAATCAATGAGAGGAGATTCACTGAGACTGCCTGGGTCTGCTTAGGCAAGGAGAGATAGCAAGAGAGGAGAGAAGGGTGAGGACAGAAGGGAGGAGAGGAGAGGAGAGGAGAGGAGAGGAGAGGAGAGGAGAGGAGAGGAGAGGAGAGACAAAGGGATGGAAGAAGGAAGGAAAGAAGGAAGCAAGCAAAAAAGGAATGAGAGGAAGGAAAGAAAGAGAGAGAGAGAGTTTCAGTTTCTCCTAAAATTGAAAAAATAAAGATTTTGGTACAAGAGGATGTTTTAATCCAAAAGGCCAGTGTTGAGGGGTTAGGGGAGAGAGAAATGCTATAAATTAATTCTGATCTTAAGAAAGGAGGTTAAAGACTTCCAAAGCTAATTAATTGGTTTAGTTCTCATTAAGATAGCATTTCAGTATACAATTTCAGCATCTCCTGTGATGTTTTTGGTTCAGCTCATTGCTGGGCTGTCCATTTGCTTCATTGTAATCCCAGACAAGACTGGCTGACTGGTGACCTTGACCAAGAAACAAACTTCTATATTTTTTATCCCCTGGCTATAAAATGGACTGTGAACAAGCACATGAATATTAGACCTGTCCCTGCTAGGCAAAGAGGCCCAGCATCCCAAAGTCTTTGTTAGAAAGGACAGCAAAGGCTTCTGGTCCAGCATAGACAGAGCACCAATGTCTCCTATAGCATCATTAGGAAGTAAATGTATAGCTTGGGCCTCATGTAGGTAGACAGAACCTGCCACCTTCCCAAATAGCCTCTTCACTTCTGTGATCTATTGACCCCAAACATCCACCCATTCTTTCAGTTTTGTCCTTCCATTCTGCCTCAGTTTCCCTGATCTAAAACCAAACTCGCCAGCCCACTTTCCTGTCCTATTAATAGAGAAGGAGAGAAGAGTGAATTGAATTGATTTGGACCAACACTGAGGTTTTTCAGTAAAATTATGGCCTTGGTACAGATAGGTATGTTAGTGTAAACATGTAAATTTGTGTGTGTGTGTATTGTGTTTCTGTGTATACAAATGTGTGTGGTTAAATGTATATGGTTGTGTGAATATATATTATATTTGTGTGAGTGAACACTGATAACCTGTATTTGGCAAGTTCAGAGAAAATGACATAAATATCTCTTCTTAACTGTATATGACCCAAATTCTTTGCTATGATTTTTCCTGTGTGTATCATTATATTCAGGGAGATAGAAAATAGATGATTATTATAGGATCCTAGATCCAAAGCTAAAAGGGTCCTCAGGGATCATCTAATGCAGCCTCCTCATTTTACAGATGAGGTAGTCTAAGACCATACAAGTGGTAAGTGAAGGAGGCAAGATTTGAAAACAGAGCCTTTGACTCCAGAGCCAGGATCCTTCCGTTATATCATGAAAGAGTTTCCACAGTAGCTTTCCCTTTCCTTTAGCTTTTCCCTCCCTAAACCTCTCCTTTTGTTTCCCCTCTGTAGCATCTAGACGCAAGGCCTAGAAGTATGCCTGTGTTAATGACTGTGTTGTATCCAACTGGTGTTTGAGGAGGCTGGGTTTTGACCAATGAGAATCTGTCCCAAATACATCAAAATCCATGTACTAACAATGTACACTATAACGATGCATTCTATTATTTTAGGAATTTCTGTCTGCAAAGTTTTCCATTTTAAGACATCGTACAAGTTGTTTCAAAATAATATTGGTCTACACTAGGTCCCAGTGCACCCACGACCCTTGGGAACAGCTGACACGGCCAGAACGGCAGCTCTGGGCTGAATATGGGAAACAGATCATGGTTTCTCTGATCCCTTCTCCGCTCCCTGGGGTGTGATCTGTGTCCTAGCTCTGAAGTCGCTCCAGAGCCAAGGGACTGCCCCTCCATCCGAACTCCTGGCATCCCCAGTCAGCTGTCCTCACAGACAGAAAGACAAGAGGCTACAACATTGAAGAGCTCCAGGCCATCGCTCCCACAGTCCCCACCTGGCATCTTCTCCCTGCCTGTTCCCCAGTAGGCTGTCTCAGCATCCACCTAGGGGCCAGTCCTATCCTGTACTTCACTCTATCCCATGCTTCAGCAGCTCCCAGTGGATTGTGGTATTATTTGGCATTGCCATCACTTTCCCTGCTGCCAAACGTTCACCAAGCACTTACTATTGGCCAGGAACAATGCAATGCACTGGAGTTACCAGGAAAGGCAAAAGCATGCTCCTTGCCCTCATGGACATCTAGAGGTTCTTACCCCCTACAAAGGGTAGTGGATAGAGCACTAGACCTGGATTCAAGAAGGCATGAGTTTAAATCCAACCTCGGACATCTACCAACTGGGTAGAGACTCTGGGCAAGTCACTTAACCTATTCTCAATTTGTAAAATGATGATAATAATAGTATCTTGCTCTCGGGGTTGTTGTGAGGATCAAATGAGATAATAATTGTAAGAACTTAGCATTTTATTTAAGGTGCTACATAAAAAGTATTATTATTATGATAGCAGAAAAGATAACATAAATGCAAGATATATACAAAGTATAGGTGACTAGTTATACAGGTGAAATATGACTAGGGGTCAGGAAATCAGAATTCAAATTCTGCTTCAGACATTTATTAGCTGGGTGATCCTGGGCAATCATATAACATCTCTTAGACTCAGTTTCCTTATCTGTAAAATGGAGTTAATAACAGCACAACTTCACAGGTTGTTGCAAAAGTCAAATGAGTTAATATATATGAAGTAATTTATAACCCTGAAACATAATTTTAATGCTAGCTATTATTATTATTATTGAGTGCATAAAACTCATATGAAAAGGCAAAGCAGCTGGGGTAAGGGTAAGGTGAAGAACCAGGAAAGGCCTCTTGGAGAAGGCAAGCTTTGTTGCTCTTTGTCCCTAGTCCTCAAGAGGATCAGGACATCAGGGAGGTGCTGCCATGACATGCAAATGGATTGCATTTAAGTGAGGGGGGCTGTGTAAAGTCACCAGCCTCATTTTGTCCTCCAGAGTCAACTGGGTCCAGTGGCCAGATAGGGATCAGAATGATTAGAGATGACCCTAGGCGTAGCTTTTTAAGCTAAGGTCTTAATCAGGTCCCAGTTTGACTGAGGCAACACCCATTCAAAGATTCAGACTAGGTAAGAAAGCGATGGGGTAAAGAATGACCTCTTTTTCATAGTAAGAGCAAAAAGAGTCTTTGAGATGAGCCTTGAAAGAAAATAAGGAAGTCAAGAAGCAAAGCAAAGGTAAGGAGGCAGATCATTCAGGTACAGGGATCAGCCAGTGCAAAATCATGGAGGGGGGGGAGATGGAAGTCCCATTGAAGGAATTACAACTAGAGCAGGATGTGTAGGATGGTATAAGAAGGTGGCAAGTGTTCAGGGGGAGCTGCCACTCCTTCCCACCTGAATTCTGTTAGCCCTCCCACCCCATTCCTCTGTGCTCACTGCCTAGCAGGCATATCCCTCAATCCCTCTTTCTAAAATTCCTGTTTCTTTTGCTTTCCTTCTGCTGTTTCTCCTTCTGAATAGCAGGCCAGGGACAAAGGAAGCTGGCACAGAGTGTTCACTGCTAGTGCCAGCCACCCAATGGCTCCACTTGTGTCCATCACCCCTCTCGTCTTGCTGCTATTTGTAATGTCTGGGATGATTCTAGAGCCAGCAAGTGTGGGTGGCCAGAGCAAGGTGCATTTGGCAGCCAGATGTGAGGGCTGGGTGATGTAAACTCCCTTGCTTTGGCCTGTGCTTTTGGCTTCCAGTGAGGCCCTTTGGCTGTCCACCCAACTAAGGCTTTGGGGGTTTGCTGGAACCTGTCCAACAAGTGCAATCAAGGAGACCAGCTGGACTGGTCTTGCCCTTTGAAGATGAGGAGGGAAATGGCAGCCAACAATCCAAGCTGGGATGACATCCTTGGGTAGTGGTACTATTGCTAGGCTAATCAAAATTGGGGGGGTGTCTCCCCAAATTCACTGCTAGTAGGCAATTGGGAGTTTGTCTTTGAAAGCCAGTGAAGTAAGATTGCTTTGAAGAAGTTGCAAAATAGCGATCTGGATTTGACATTAGAGTGCTAATTAACCCATGTAAATATTTAATTCATTTTCCTGGAGGCAGTACCCTGAGAGAAGAAAGTAATATTCCATGGAGCTCTTTTCAATTTTATGTGAAGACAACTCTTAGCTAGGCATGGTCAGAAATATAGTCATAGAACAAGACATTCAGAACCTAAAAGAACTCAAAAAGTTCATCTACTCTACTCCATTTCTCAGGTGGGATGAAATCCAGAAATGATCCCCAAATCTCATCTGGTCAAATAGACCAGGCTTTCTCTTGTGACAGGAGTCAACTTTTCATTTCTATATTTTGGACCCCTTTAAGCAAGGATGGAAACCTCAGAATAATGTTTTTGAAATGTAGAAGATAATTGCGTGGAATGACAAAGGAAATATAGTTATCAAAATATTTTTAAAAATCAAATTCTTAGACTCTCCTGAAACCAAGGGGTTTGTGGATCCCACATTGAGAACTTCTGTCTTACACCAAACCTTTTGCTAGAGCATCTAACAGGTAGCAGAATTTACTCACAGATTTATGGAATTACAGAAGCCTAGACCCAGCCATTTGTCAGTTCCAACTGATTTTCTTTGGCAACTATGAAACTAAGAAAGGTGGGAACAGATTGAAAAACTTGGATTTTGCTGCATTCAAAGCTCCCTATTTCATTCCCATCATCCTGGAGTTCTCCTATTTCCTGGAAAAACTTTCAGCTGATTGGCTACTATCTTGATTCACTTCTTTCTTATGGCTCCTCACCAGTTTCCTTTTCTTACCTTGTTAGAGGGAGGTGTTTAGAACCTCTTCTGTAATAAAATGGATATGGATATGCCTCTAGACTTTTCACTAGGCTTCTCCTTTCCCATCACAAAAATGTAATTTCCAGGTAAAGGTATGGTTGTCTCTTCAGAGAGGCAGCTTAGTTTATAGGCTAGATCACTGGACTTGGGTTGTCAAAATTAGGATTGAGTTCTGCTTTGGACCCTCACTACCAGGGAGAGATAACTTCTTTGGGTCTCATGTCCTCAATAAAATAAGAGAATTGGATTAATTTCCATATTATTCCATTAGCCCTACTGTGATTTCCCAAAACAAAGCACCTCTTTTGGTCACCACTCTCAACAAATGTTGTTAGTTGGGTCGTTTTAGATGTTCCATGACTCCATTTGGGGTTTTCTTGGCAAAAATACTAAAATGGTTTGCCATTTCCTTCACCAAATCATTTTACAAATGAGGAAACTGAGAGTAACAAGGTTGAGTGACTTGCCCAGCTAGTAAATGTCTAAAGCTAAATTTGAACTGAGGTCTTTCTGAGTCTAGGTCCAGTGCTCTATCCATTGTACTACTCAGATGCCCTAGGAAGTACTTCACTTAATCCAGTTCCTCCATTTTTTTGAGATGAAGGAATTGAGTTCTCCCAGGGTATTAAAGGATTAACCTGTGACCCAAGGTCTAGCAAATAATAAGTTTATAAGCTGATAATTCTAACACTAAAGGGATCTCAGGAGCTTTTCTAATTCAATGCTTTCATTTTCAGAAGAGAAAAATGAGGTCCATGTAGATTAAAAGACTTCTTAAAATAGGATCATAGATCAGAGCTGTGAGTTTAGAAGCCTCCTAGTCCATCCCCTCTCTTGTAGTTAGGAGGAAACTGAGACCCAGGAAAGCTAAGTAATTTTGCTCAGTTCATAGATTTACAACTAGGAAGGACCTTTAAACTCCTGTAGGATGCAATGAACTTTAGAGGAAAGAGGATGAAACCGGAATTATAAGACCTGAGTTCAAATCCTGTCTCTGACTCTTTACTGACCTTATCTGGTTGATACCTTTCTGAGTATCAGTGTCATCAATGAAATGAAGGAACTGGACTAATTGACCCCAATGATCCCATTCAGCTGTAATTCCATGGTTCTGTGAATCCTACTTAGATCCCATTTTACAGATGAGAAATCTGAGGCCCAGAGGAGTTGAGTGACTTGCCTAAAGTCACATATCTAGCTAACAAAAGAACTAAAATCTAAATCCAGGTCTTTTGAACCAAAATCCATTACCCAATTCACTTTATTATATCACCTTTTAAGAATAGATAGTAATGGTGGCAGCTAGGTGGTGCAATGGATATCAGGAAGAACTGAATTCAAATCTGGTCTTAGACACTTAATAATTACCTAGCTGTTTGACCTTGGGCAAGTCACTTAACCCCATTGTTTTGCAAAAAAAAAAAAAGATAGCAATATTTATTAACAAATTGAATATATAGCACAATATGATAGTAGTATCTTTCAAAAATGAAGAGTAAGCAAGTGAGGCAAAATTTGAACCCAGATCCTCTGACTCCAGAGTTTTTACTAAACCCTGTTGAACAACCTTATTGCAGGGGTACAGAAATGTGCACACCTACTTGCTATTGCCCAAGCTTCTGAGAAGTAACCATGGGGTAAAAACAGTCCAAGGTTTGTAAATCCCATTGACTTTAATAGGAGTTATGCAACTAAACCCTATGTGAACATGGCTGGAAGGTGGAGAACATACAGAATGTCCCTCTGGGGGGGGGCGCATAATGTGGAGGATTCTCTGCTAACAGAGAAGCCTGGCTGGACACAGACAGCAGTGTTGAGTAGCTCTAGGGGGAAACTGATTCCCCAGGTATCTTGAAGAAATCACCAGAGCCAATCTTTGCAAAGGTCTTTCTGACCAAGTCGCAGATTGATTGCTGAACTGAGATAACCATGCAAAAGTTGGCTTAGGGAACAATTTTTCATTTTGAATCATTAAGTCGTGCTAGTATCTCCTCCCACCCAGAACAAGAGAAGTTTTAAATTTAAAAATCCAGCTATGATATCTTGTTGCCATCTACCTAGGAAGCAGTGCCTTTTCCCCCCTTCACACATTTTTAGGGATTAAGTATGTTTATGCTTTAGGAACTTGCTCCCTGGAGAGTGATTTCAGAAAATTTACATCACCAAGTTAGCATGCACCCTGGAAACTTGCCTGGTGTAGGGAGAGTCACACTGTGGAGAAGCCAGTAGACATGAATTAACTGTGGAGAACTGGTCCAGGAGAAGCAAGGCAACAGTCTCCCTGGAATCAGAGCAATCTACCTCACCTTGCAGGTCCCCTCTTCAGACATGTGGCAAGGCTGAATATCACTCCCAGAATCTATTAGAAGTGTCTAGCCAGTGTCAGAACTTGAAATTAGGATGGCAGGATCAGTCAGAAGGAGCCACAATTTAGTCCAACCTCTCCGTTCTAGTCATTTGTCAGTCATACCCAATTCATTAGGATCCCATCTGCTGTTTAACTAGCAAAGATCCCGGAGTGGTTTGCTATTTTCTTCCCCAGCATTTGACAACAGAGGAAACTGAGACAAACAGAGTGACTTGCCCGGGATCACAAAGCTGGTAAGTGTTGGAGGCTGGATTTGAATTCAGGTCTTCCTGACTCCATACCCAACACTATGTTTTAAATCAACCATTTGCTCTCTTTTTTACAGATTAGTAAACTGAGGTTCAGAGAAAGGAAGCAATTTGTCCAGGGTCATGCAGGCCATAAGATCATAGGCTGAAAGGTTGAAGGAATGCAGAGACCTTTCCAAACCAGCTGTCTTTTTATAGGAGGAGAAACTAAGGCCTCGAAAGCAAGAGAGTTACAAGTGAAAGAGAGACCCAGTGACTTACCCAAGGTAACAGATCCAGGATTTAAGCCCAGGTCTTCCAATGTTAGTTGAAGGTCTTTTTCCCCTGAAAAAAGAAATAGATCTTAGAGCCTCCAAATTTATTGGTGAGGGAAGGAAGGAATTCTGTGTCATTCCAGAGAGCAGAACCAAGACCAATTAATTGTTGACATTCCAAGAAGAGGTATTTGAATGAAAAAAATGAAAAAATATCAGAGCTTACTTTGTATGTACAAGCCTGGATATACAAATACAAACAAAACTAAAGACAATTCCTGCCCTCAAGGAGCTTACATTCTAATGGGGGGGAAGACAGTATATGAAAGGGAACGGGGTGGGGGGGTAAGTACAGCACCATACTGCATTCAAATCCAAGAATAAAAATTGAGAGTGACCTTCAAATTCACCAAATTTATTCTCCCAACAAAGGCAGGATTCCTTTCCTCTCTAAAAGGTCTCATCCAGCCTCCAAACCTCCAATTATTAGAAACTTCTTTATATTCCTTGTATTCACACCAGTGACAAATTTATCCTCTCCCTGGAATAGCCTGTCACCTCTGTCTCCTGCTCACATTGAAATATCTCTCTGCAAGATCCAGCCTTCCCTTCTCCTTTTGGTGAGTTCCTGAACTTTCCAGTTTGTGGAGGACCCCCCAGGTTAGCTTGCCTCCTCTCAGTCTTATCCCTATCTTCAAAAACCATGATTCCATGAATGTTCATCTCCCTTCCACCCTCTCCCACACCTTTAGACTCCCTTTCATGTGATGTCTTCACTCCCTCCCCCCCCCCCCCTATTAGAATGTAAGTTGCTGAAGGACAAGAATGTCCTGGGGTTTTTTGGTATTTTATTCACAGACTTGCACATAGTAGTTAATAAATGTTTTTTTATTCATTCATCCATTCATCCCCTCTTCTTATAATGTCTACCCATTGGTTGGTCTTGGTTCAGATCTCTGGAATGACACAATGCCTTCCTCCCCTGACTTACATAGGAGAGCCCCAAATTCATCTGAAGATAGCTGCCATGTCTTCCCTTCAGTCTTGAACAATGCCTTGCTCATCAGAGGCACTGGTAAAGGCTTCTTAAATTGAACTGAGTTGAATCCCTGAATAGAATCAAGTTGAATCAGATAAATATACTAGCTAGAAGGGTAGACAGTGAGTTTTTTTCTTGGAGGTCTTCCAGCACAGCCTGGAGGACCATTTGTTGGAAATATCATAGTGAATTCTTTTCTGAACTGGGCTGAATTAGTTGACCCCTGAGGTCCCTTCAGACTGAATTCTGTGACAAGGCATTTTATTGGCCAGACGTTATTTGACTCTTAAAACAACTTTATGAGATAGATGTTCCAGGCCTCCCCATTTTGTAGATGGGACCAAGACTCAGGGAGATCAAAAGTGACTTTCCCAAAGTCCCTCAGCTAATATGTCAGAAATAGAGTTTGAACTCAGGGCTTTCTGACAGTCCTTAAGTACAGTCCTTTCCTCCATTTCACTTTCATCCAATCCCTTATCTTTCACACATTTTTTAATAGAACATGGTTTTTCAGGGGGCAATATGGTCTAGAAAATAGAGAAGATCTGAAGTGGGAATATATAAGTTGGAATTCTGCCTCAGACACCTTTTTTTTTAGTTTTTGTAAATGGATATTTCCAGTGAATACATGGCAAGAACTGATGTGTGAAACAACCAGCTCACATCACCTGGGTAGGGTGCTCCCTATACCACCCCAGCTCCTGAGGAGAGTTAAAGCAGTCTCTACATAGTGTTTGTCCCACCAAATTCACTTCCAAATGCAGCATAAATGATGAATGAATAAATCTGAATCTCTATGACACTGGACTGGGCCAGGGAATGTCAATCAAGACTTTATTCCTTACTGTCTGGCATACGCCATCATGGATTCCAGATCCAAGACTCCAGGGACTCACATTCCTTACTTTTTTGAGGCTCATAGCCATCTCAAATCTCTTGCTCCTTAATAGAGAAAGGAAAAGGAATAAGTACTTATTAAATGCCTACTAAGTACCAGATACCCTGACCCCCTCCCCATTTTATAGTTGAGAAAACTGAGGCAGTTGGAAGTTAAATGACTTGCCTTGGATCCCAGTATCTGAGTCCAAATTTTAACTCAAGTCTTCCTGACCTGAGGCCCCATGCTCTATGTACTGCATCACCTGTCTTCCATTAATAATAAATGAATAAATACAATCAGAGGCCCATATTCATGCATGAATCCTCTCCTCTCACAAAATTCAGCCAGACAAGGGATGGAGGAAACTTGGCCAAGCCTGTCTCATTCATTTAATAACCATATGACCTTGATCTAGTTCTAGTACTTTTCTTGGCCTCATTTTCCCCAATATAGAAAATGAGAAGGCTATTCCTGATGGCTGCTAAGACTTTTTGTAGCTCTAAATCTATGACCTAAGAACTTTCACTTCCCTGGTCATATTCTTCTGGACAAACTCCACTTTGTCAACATCTTCAAAAAGTGGCCTCTCTAAGGGAATATAAGACCCTAGGTGCAGCTCCCTAGGCTAAGGTATAACAGGATGGTCCCTCCCTTTAGGTTTCTTGGCCACCACAGCACACTGTTGAGCTTAGGGTCTTCTAAGAGAACAGGATCTTTTTAAAGTGACCTGCTATTGTATCTTACACTTCAGCATCAAACTTGACAGGACAGGATGGAAGCCAGAAGCATTTATCCAATTGTATTAGAGGGGTCTAAGAGATGAGGAGGGCCTGAAGGAGAGAGAGGCACATCTTGAGAAGTGACACAATTATCTCTCATTGAGGAAGAGGCTCGGTGCCCACTTCTTCCATATACCCTAGCAGGGATTCCTTTCAGGGGAATGGCTACCTGATGCCTACTGATGCCTTTTCCAGAGCTCTTTGGGCAGGGGATCTGAGGTGGTGGGTCAGAGGAAGAGGCGGGGGGAGAGAACCTCTGAGTCTTTGTCTCAGGGGGGAGGCCCTACTAGTTGACTTCTGGCAGCTGTCACCACCTGAGCTGACCTGAACTGGCCCCTGAAAGAGAATAAAGGCAGCATATGGTGTTCAGAACATCACTATGGAGAAATCAGACATTACATCATGTTCCCCAAGAGCTGTTAGCAGCAACCTACATGCAAGTCATATGAGTGGGGACGTCCACCCTGTGCTTTTCAGCCTGGATGACTCAGTTCACTCTGTCCCCTCTGCCTGGAATGTCCTCCCTCCCTTTCTTTTGTAGCCCAACTAGAGGGTGGTGCAGGAGAGAGTTAGATGAACTTGAAGCCAGAGGGAGAGGCAGCATAACATAACGAATAGGGTGCTACATTTGAAAATAGGAAGATTTTGGTATGAATTCCAATTCAAATATTTAAAAGCCCCTGGGCAAGTCACTTAACTTATCTATGCCTCAATTCCCCTAATCTGTGAAATGGGGGGAGGGAAGACCTGATGGCTTCTAAGGCCCTTCCCATCTCCTCAGCTCCCAGTAGCCTCTATTCCCTAAAGACCTTTGTCCTTCAGATTTCACAAAGTACTTTGCTTTGAGGGGCAGTTAGGTGGCACTAAGCAAGTCACTTAATCTTTCTGTGCCTCAGTTCCTCTAATCTATAAAATGGTTTCTAAAACCAGTCCCTTCAGCTCTCAGTAACCGCTATTCCCTAAAGGCCTTTGTCCCTTCAGATTTCACAAAGTACTTTGCTTTGAGGGGCAGTTAGGTGGCACTAAGCAGGTTTCTTAATCTATCTGTGCCCAGGTCCTTTAATCTGTAAAATGGGGGAGGGGCACACCTGATGGTTTCTAAGATCCTTTCCAGTTCTTTGACCAGCTCCCAGTGACTAAAGGGACACCAAGCCTAGAAGTCCTGAGTTCAAATCTATTCTCAAACACTATATAACCATGGGCAACAACAATGAATTTCTCAACTGTTGTTGAATTGTCTTTCTTTCTACATTTTTCTTTTTTTCTTCCCTGGCCATTTTGATGCCATCTGATTTGCCACTAGGACTATAGCCCATAACCTGCACAATTTAATGTTTCATCTCTGTAATTCCTGCTCTGAGCCCCCCGTAGAGCTGATTGATGAGTACCTGATATGAATGGTTATATCTAGGCAGACTCAACTTCATTTCATTTTTTCTATCTAATCACCAATTGGCTGCTGTGTATATCCACCATCTCTCTCCCACCTTCCTCTCCCAACAACTGACCAGGCATGGAACCACAATTAAATCAATTCAGCCATTACAGGAAAAGGGTCTGTGAATACATGACTCTGTAGTTCTATTTCCCATCCTCGAAAATTTGCAAAACATTCCTCTCTGAGCACTATTCCCCTTATTAGATTGTAAGCTCCTTGAGGGCAGGAACTGTTTGTAGTTTTGCATTTGTGTTCTCAGTGCTTAGTGCCATGCTTCACACATGGCAAGTACTTAACAAAGATTTTCCATTCATCCATTTATTTCATAATTAACTTTAAAAAACATAAGGAGGATGCTTTATTAATTTCATAGGAATCTGGAATATCAATTTAAAAATCCAATAAATACAGGGGACCTTAAAAGTATAGTCCACTTATTGTCTGATCTTGCTCTCTCTCTTTGTGTTTCTTCCTTAAGAATATGGGTTCTCTCTCATCACATTCAATTTGGATCAATGTACAACATGGAAACAATGTAAAGACCTAGCAAATTGCCTTCTGTCGGGGGTGGGGGAGGGAAGTAAGATCAAGGGGAAAATTGTAAAACTCAAAATAAATAAAATCTTTTTTAAAAAAGTATAGTCCAAATGCTTCATTTAGCAAATAAAGAAATAGATCTAGAAAGATGAAAGAACTTGCCTGTAATATAAGAAATTAAATAACAGACTTTTGATAAGACTTCAGATCTCCTGATTCTTTATTTCATGCTCTTTTCTCCATAGCACATGACTTATAATTTGTTGAATTGCTTTTAATGAAGAAACAATAAACTCTCTAAGGAAGATTTACTACTTGCTACTTGGATAACATTGTACAGCTCTGGACCTTGTTTCTTTACCTGGAAAATGAGAAGATAGACTACTAGAGTAGGCCTGCACCAGGACTGTTCTGGTTAACATCCAGCTTCAGGACACAGTTTTAAGTTTTATCTGTATCATTAACATTTTCTCCATCACTTTCCTAAGTCTAGACAATAAAAAAATAATAAACGGATCCCTGATTTACAGTTTGCCAATTTCTGAGATGTAAATACTCTGTGACAGTTGGTTCTCCAAGGCAGTTAGGGCTGCTTCTAGCGCAGTCCTGCCTATACACACAAAGAGTAAAAAGAAGAGGTGAAAGACTCATGTCTACAAAAACATTAATAGCAGCTCATTTTATAGTGGCAAAGAGCTGGAAAGTAATGGGGCATGGCCAAGCAATATAATGTAATGGTGTATGAATGTACTGGAATTAATTCCATTGTGCCATAAGAATTTATTAAGGGAGTAGCTTCAGAGAAACCTGGGAAGACTTGTATGAATTGATGCAGTCAAGTAAATAAACTGGGAGAACAATAAACTGTAAAGACAAGCAATTTTGAAATACTTAAGAGCTCTGATCAATGCATGATCAACCAATGATAAAGCTTGCTCCCACCCCAGGCCAGAGATGATGGGTGCAAGAAGGAGAACATACACAATTTTTGGCATGAGCATTGGGAGAATTTGTTTTGCTTGACTATGCATATTTGTTTTGTTACAAGGGCTTTGTTGGTGGTGATGGGTCTTTCACCTAACTGGTAGGGGAAGGTGAAAAATAAAGAAAATAAATGCTTATTAATTTTTGAATTGAGTCAGATGACATCTATATCTCTGATCCTATGACCTTGAGTGTGGCAGAAGGAGTCATTTCCTTTCTTTTGATCTTGTTTTCTCACTAGGAAAATGAGGGTGTAAACGTAAAGGACCTCAAATATCTCTTTCATCTCTGGATCTATTCCACTCTGATCAATTTTCTGTTCAACTTGGTGGGGAAACCAACATTCCTACCAAGAAAAGCAGATTGGTGGTTTGGTCTCTGGCCTGAGAGAAATGAAGTTATCCAGGCAACAACTAAGTCTGCAGGACAGATAGACAACAAAGCATGCTCTGATGAAACCCGACAGGT
This sequence comes from Macrotis lagotis, assembly GCF_037893015.1. NCBI lineage: Eukaryota > Metazoa > Chordata > Mammalia > Peramelemorphia > Peramelidae > Macrotis > Macrotis lagotis. The sequence continues at coordinate 250,406,326 of NC_133662.1, read as the reverse complement.
CAGAGGAAGTTGGCATTTCATATTGTCAGCACAAACTGGCATTTTTCATCACTGTCTTTTATAAAAAAGCTTCCAGTCCCTGGCACTGCAGTTTTCATTGTGGCTTTTTAATTTATTTCTTTATTTTCTTTCTTTTATTTTACAAAACCATATATATACACTGACACAAACTACAACTGGAAAATCCAATTTTTCAATTTTTCCCTGAGAACTAATCTTCGCAGGTTGTCAGAGAAGGTTGATGCTTTTTTCTTTTCTTTTTTTTTTTGTTCAGTCCTAGGGGCTTGACGATTTGGCTGCAGAGCCAAATTATTTGAGAATGACATTATCCTGCTATTCCTCGTTCATTCAACCCTGCCATGGGAAAAGTTTTGGTGGATTTGCTGTAATCCTTTGAGACACAGTTCACCATTTACTCCTGAGCAAAGGTCATGTCATTCAACAGGCTGATGGACTTCTTCGTTGCCTATGTAAAAAAAAAAAATCTCTCTATGCCTCAGTTTCTTCATTTGCAAAAACCAAAGGGTTGGAACCAATGGTTTCCAAGATCCCTTCCAGCTCTAAACCTATGAATTCATTTTCTTTTAATGACTGTTTCATTTTTAATGGGAACAAAGTCAGCAAAGTGTTACTGCAAGGAATGTTCTTTATCTGCTCAGTAACATTTTAAGTTGAGGAAAGAGTAAATGAATAACAGAGTTGCTAGAATTCTCCTAAAAAAGTATCTACAATGTTTCTAAGATACTAATGTATGAGATTAATTTAAAAGATCTGGAACAGACTATACCAAGACAATGTCAGATAGATAAGGAACAGTATTACTTAATGGATAGAGGGCTGATCCGGCAGCTCATCTTGCTTCTGATACTTAAACATATATAAGTATAAAATGTGAATACACATACATATGGGTATTCTGGTTTATGCTTGTCCAGGCTCTGAGTATATATTAACATATGTATAAATATTTACACATAAGCATATGCCAATATATGCATATATATATCATATATACATAAATTATACATACATACACACATACATCTACATGTATGTACACCAAACCCTGGAAAATTAACTTCTGTTCTCCAAGCAGGTTTCTAACATAAGTACCCAATTGTCATTGTCCATTAGTAGGAGCCTCCTCACTTTGGAGCTCTCTACCCTGATGGGATTTCAGGTCTGTACCATAAACAAATGAATTAATGAATAAAGAATACAGAAAAGATGGCACAGATCTACCATGGACTTTGAAGGAATGCAAATGGACAGAGCAATGGGATTTTCTTTTTAAAGTGTACATTGTTAAGAAAAAGAGAAAATGGATAAAAGAAAAATTGCTTATTTAGGTCATGTTGGGATCCAAGGGACTAGATGACTTTCTGTCCCTTCCTGACAAGGTTATCCTTTAGGTTCATCTCCAAGATGATGCCGCACCAGGAAATTTTATCATCACTCCTACTGATTCCTAGCTTGGCAATTGGGTAGTCTAACTTTGCTTTTCAACAGGGGAACAATGTTCCTCTGAAGTGCAGCAGTGACTTCCAAATCCTGAAGACACCCCCAGGTTCTTGTAAAGATGAACAAGTTCAACTGTCGTGGTCATATTACCCAAGTCCTTTAGATTGAGAGATTATATGAGAGCATAGTTCAACCCAAAGACTCTGGGCTTTTCCTTTCAGTCATTTAAGTGACAGAAGGGGGAGGGGGAGAGGTGGAAGGGGAAAAGGGGTTGGAAGGGGAGAAGGGCACTCTTGACCTTGAAAGGTGAATATGGTGATTTTAGTTCATGCTACCTATGGCCATTAGAGCACAATATTCAATCATTTGGGGTATCCAATATAAGACATAATTCCTGCCCTCAAGGGGTTTACAGTCCCAATGGGGGGTGGGCTGGCTGACTAACATTTCAAGCAGAAAACAAACTGAATCAATAAAACACTAGGAATATCAACTTTCTTAGGACAAAGGAAAGAACGGAACCCAGGATTCCATGGGGAGCTCCTGGTAAGGCCTGTCTTTTCCCAAGGCAGATCTGCTCTTTCTCTGCAACTTAGAGATTTTCCTGGCCACTGAGACCAAGGTCATAATGACTTGCCCAGGGTCATAAGCATCAAAAGAGAGACTTGAGTCTTTGTCTTCCAACTAAGCCTTTGTCCTATATACCACATTGCCTCTCACTAGGTTACATTGTCTAAAGCATGTTCAGTGCTTGGCAACAAATGGAGCTTGTTCTCCAGGGGAACAAGAGCCTCTAAAGCTTAGCTTCAAAACAAAATAGGGTTTGACTCATCCCCAAATCACCAAATCTCAAAGTTGGCAGAGGCTTTGAATCTGCTTAGTCCAACCTTACCTGAAAAATAATCCCCTTCAAAATATATCCAACACATGGTCACAGGAGTATCATTTGCAAGTTGGAAGGGACCTTCAAGGTCATCTAGCCCAACCCCTTCATTTTACAGTTAAGGAAACAGGTCCAGAGGTGGTGCAGTGGATAGAGAGCTGAATCTGGAGTCAAGAGATAGATCTGAATTCAAATCTGAACCATTTTAGCCTTGTGTGCCTCAATTTCCTCCTCCATAAAATGGGAATAATAATAATAATAGCACCTACCTCAGCAATTGTGAGGATTAAATGAGAATAGTTGTAAAGGATTTTGTGAGCCTTAGAGTGTTATTTAAATGCAAGTGCGCTCATAGTGAGTAAATAGCAGAATGAAGACCTGAAACCAAGGGCTTTGCCTTGGGAACTAGACTTTTCATTGACCCATGTCTCTCATGGCAGAGAGAGATATATGTTGAAGGATCATGGAAATAAGTATATTATTCTACCATTGGTATAATTGTTCAGTGGTACCCAACTCTGTAAGACCCCATTTGGGATTTTCATGGCAAAGAAACTACAGTGGTTTGCCATTTCTATCTCCAGCTTATTTTACAGATGAGGAAACTGAGGCAAAAGAGTTAAATGACATGCCCAGGGTCATAAGTATATGGGTCCCGATTTGAATCAAGACTTTCTGTTTCCAGGTCTGGCACGCTATCCATTGTGTGACCTAGCTACTCTTTGTTCTACTATTAAACAGCTCAAATTGTTAGGAAGCTTTTTCCAGACATTCAAGCAAAATAGGCCTCTTTGAACCTGGTACCCATTGATCTTGTTTCTGTTCTTTGGGATCCATCAAAAAATTCCATGTTATTTCCTATGGGGACCAGCACAAGGAATCTGAGTATTAGAAACACATTGTTCTCCCTGCTTTACTGCTCTGCAGTGTGCATTCCTTTAGGATAGGGAAGGGACAATCTGTTGGATAAGCTTTTCCTCGAGGACGTGGAATAAGGTCAGTTGTCAAGGCCTGATGCATTTCACTTTTTTTAAAAAATGCTTTATTGGTATTACTTAAGCTTCCCCACCAACCTTACTTCTTCTGATTCCCTGACACAGGCTCCTGGCTCCACTCAAGCAAATCTGCTGGTGTAACATGGGCAAGCCTGCTGACTAAGAACAGGTGAGTTGGAATAATGGACACAGAGTCGGGGGTCTGATTGCTGATTCTGCCTCTGCTCTGCTATCAGAGACCTATAGCTAAAAGAAACTACAGAGATCACAGAGCCCTTTACAGATAAGGAAATCAAGATTTGGTCAGAGAGAAGACTTGACAAGATAATAGAGCTGAAGAGACCTCAGAAACCATCTAATATAACCTTCACATTTTACAGATGAGGAAACTGAGATCCCAAGAGGGAAGGGACTTGCCCAAGGGACTCACATAGTGAAACAGACAGGAATCAAATTTTCATCCTCTGTCTCCAAATTTAGTGTTCTTTCATTTGTATCTCAACTAGTCCCAAAGGGCCTTCAAGGCCAAACCTGCTCTGACTACTCCAAGTCTCACTTTCCCCATCTGTGACTTTATCTGTGTAGAAATTCCCTGCATAGAAATATCTTTCTCTGATGCAGCTCCACTGCTCACCTATAATGAACAGTCTTAGAGCAGATCTATTTTTGTGTCATGGATCCTTTTGGCAGCCTGGTGAAGCCTATGTCACCCTTCCCAGAATCCAGTTTCAAAATTAGTATATAGGATTAAAATATAAAATGATATAATACAAAGTAAAGTATATAGGATTATAAAGGAAATGAATTATATTGAAATATAATGATCAAAATATTTGGTTATTTTTTAAAAGATGTTTGAAGTGAAGTTTGAAGTTTGCCTTAGAGATTGTCCAAGACGCTGAGAAATTCAGAAATGCCCATGGTCATAGAATTTATATCCATCTGAGACAAGAAGGCAAGCAGAGAATCCTTAAAGTCAGTGGATCCAAGATGTGGTGAACTGTTTTGGTGAACAGGTAATTATGAACATGGCCCTTCCAGAATCAAATTCCACAGTGAAGCAGCCTTGCCTTATATTTTGCTCCTGGGCCCCTTGAACAGCTGCCCATTCCAGCTTGGGATGGATCTATTAGCTATAGAATTTTTTCCTCATATTGAACTGAAATTTGCTTCTATAATTTCCACACGTGACTTAGTCTGGTCTTCAAGGGCCACCCAAAACAACTGTTTCAGAACATTGTGGCAAGGGATCTCATTATCTTAGAATATGTGATAAGAAAAGAAGAATATTAGGCAACAGATTTCAAGGAATGCTAAGAAAAGTTGAAAAGAATCCTATGGTTTGAAGGAAAAACTCTTTTGGAGTCGGCTCAACATTGTTTTCACAAATTATTTCATTGAGAAATTGAAAGAAAGCCAGTGTGGCCACATAGGAAACTCGGACAATCTCAGATTTTAAGACCATGCATTAGAAACATAAGTAGGGGGAAGTAACTGAAGACAATTTTTAAAAAAATAGCAAAAGACATCTTTCATGTTTCCATCAATGACATCATATCTATATCTAATTTGAAGCCCCCTCACAGTGCTATCAAGAATTTTCTTATAGGCATCTTCAGAAGCTCTGGACTGTTGAAGCTACCAAACCTGCAGAGGAAGTTCCTAGCTCAAATTGTCAAGGATGGTGCTTCCCAAGATGATGGCACTAGGGTTAAAAGCAGGAACTGAGGAGTTGAGCATCTCTGGTATTACTGGGGCTCATTACCTGCCCATCAGTGGCAGTTGGTCCTGAGCGTTGGTAGAGGCAAGGAAGGTGAGTCTCTTCCAAAGTCCGGTATCCCAATGCAATGTCTAGGTATGGAAAGACTTCTGAAACCATCTCTGCTGTGGGTAAGGCATAAAGTTTGCTAGCTTTCTTGGGAGGAAAGAAAATCCACATCATTCCAACTAACGGGTTTGGGAGTAGTGCTGGCAGAGAAGGTATCCGTTAAAGGCTGCGAGGAAGAGGGATTGGGGGATGGGCAGCAGGTAGTTCCAATTTCTAGGCTGTAAAATAAAGCTGTTACTACTTGGAGAGGCAAATATTAAGTAAGCAGTATGAACACAGTCTTGCTCCTGGACCAGTCAAGAGATACCAGAAGAAATAGGAGCTCATAATCCAGTCGGGGAGGCCGAAAACACACAGGAATAAGACTGAACACTTAAAAAATAACATATAAACAATAGCAAATGAGTGTGGCAAGTGTGGTCTATATATTCTGAGCAGATAAAGAGCAAAAAAAGAGCCTTGTTTCAGAATCGGTGTATCTCTCTTAGGTGCGTCTCATGATCTATTCTGAATCCGAGGCATTTTGGATTGTCTTAAATGCCCCTACTCAACTATAAACTCTGTGAAGGCAAGAAGCTGCCGGCTCCTTCATTGGGGCTTCTCCCCAGTGCCTGTAACTGGGTCTTACCCAGAGAAGACACTCAGTAGCCATTTGATGAAAGATGGACAGAAGAAAAGGAACAGAGGAAAGGGAAAGGAACAGGGAGGGGAGGAAGGAAGGAAGAGAGGAAGGGAAGGAAGGAAGGGAGAGAGAAAGGGAGGAAGGGAAGGAGGGAAGGGAAGAAGGGAAGGAAGGAAGAAAAGCAAAAATACTATGTATTGTCAGCACAACCATACTGACTCTTCAAAGCAACAGAGTTGAATTTTCAGCAACAACAAAACAAAGTACTCTTGATTTGGCCCTCTCCCTAATCCTCCCTGTCCTGTGCCAACCCCCAATTAGTCCAAAATAATAAGGTTTTCTATGCAATGAAGAGTTTTGCTCAAAAAAGCCATGTAGCACTTAACTAGAGCCAGCTGTGTTGTAATGGAATGTGTACCCAGCAGACACAGGTTTAATTGTGGTTCAGTCAGTCAGGAAGCATTTATTGAGCATCTACTGTATATCAGGCACTGAAGACTTTTTTAAAGGCCAATGACAATTCCTTCTCTTAGGGAAGTCACAGACCTAATGAGGGAGAACACTAGAAAGCAACTATTTTTATACAAGATCTATTCAGAAGATGGAGATAATCAATAAAGGGGAGGCACCGGTATTAAGTGTTCACTTCCTCTTTTCATAGGAAAGCCTAAGACCCTTACTAGCCCCTGTGTGATCTCAGGAAGGTAATTTCACTCTCTGAGACTCAGTTGACTCATCTATGTAATGAAGAAAACACAACGGAATTCCCTATCCTCAGGTTATTAGAAGAATCATAGGCAATGATGCAATTACAACACCATGTAAATGTCATATGTTATTCTTGTTGCTGCTTGCTCCCCAACCTTCATGAATATCTTTGCCCCAAAGTATCATGTAGCTCCCCTGGCTCCGCTTAGAAAAAACAGAATCAGTCCTTGTGTGGAAGGGTAGGATTGCATAGTACAAGGAACAGTAGGAGGTTGCAGGTTCAAATACTCGGCTTCCTAACTTTGAAGTCTTAATCAACTCACTTTATCTCCATAATCCTTAGTTTTTTTTATCTTCCATATATAGGATGTTCTAAAAGGTCCCTTCCAAGTCTAAATCTTTGGTCTCAGTTTGGGCCAGGGTCATCCTATTTCTTCTACTTCTACATTTACAGCAAGGAGGGAGCTTAGAGATTATTTCCTCCAACTCTCTCATTTTACAAATAAGGAAAATGAGAACCAGAGAGGTCAGATAAGTTTCCTAAGATCACACAGCAAATCACAGAGGCCAGATACTCTGACTTCAAGGCCAAGGTCCTCCACTATATAAAAGACAGGATTTCTGAAGGAGGCAGTCCTGGCTTAGAAGGGGGGAAAAACAGCCTTGGGTAGGACCAGACAAGACTCACAGCATTCGGCAATGTGCTGTCCCTCCCTGATCCTCCCACCCCCATTCCCTCACATTGGTGGGACCAAAGAAGACAATTTGGATAGACAGGACCAAGTGGCCCTAGCTGAACCAAGCCAGGACATGAACCCCAAGGGCATAACTAAAACAGACCAGGAAACTCAGGGACAGAATCTGGCTCAGGATCATAGATTTAGGGCAAGAAAAGACCTTGGAGGTCACCAGTCCAAGCCCCTCATGTTCTGGATGCAGAAATGAAGACCCAGCCAGATAAGTTGACTGCCCAAAAGGCCAAACTGGTCCTGGAATCTTCAGCTGATTTCCCACCTGCAGGTTCAAGGCAGATTCCCATCTTCTTTTTTGTTGGAGAGAAGAGAGGGTCTCCCCAGCTGAAAAAGATGTCTGCAATGTGCTTGTGTTGGAACGCCAAGAATATTGGCAGGGCTCAAGTTGCTGAGCCCACAGATGGCATCCCAGTTTCTGTTTACCCAGCTGTTTTGCTTTGCCTCTGTACCTATTTACATCCCTGGTGCCTGGGAACCCTTTGGAGCCCTAAGAAGAAATGGGTGAGGCTTTTCTGAGCTTCCATAATCCCAAGAGCCAGTGGAAAAAATGTCCAGAGAACAATATCTATTTATGTATCTTCCAGCCTATTACATACAGTAACTCAACCTTACAGGGCTATGAAGGAATAAAGCCACAGTGAATGGATGAGCAGTGACAGGGTTTATTTGCTTCCAGAGATAAGCAATTTCTTCCCCTCCTTTCTTGACAGAGCAGCTATGGAGGCAGAGAGGGAGAGGCCCCCATGACTCTCCCCCTCCCCGCCAAATGATTCCACTGCCTACCATAGTTCTGCCTGCTTCAGGTGAAGCCATCCATCCCCGTCACTGACGTCCCCCATCTCCTGCATATTAATCACCCCCAGCTCTGTGGACTCTGACTCAGACGATGAAGGGCCTGCGGAATCATCCTTCATCCACCTTCATCTCGTCCTCCGATTGTCTCACCGTTGTTTTGAGAAGTCGGCATGACGGAGATTTGGTTAACCTCCTCGTTGGCCTTCCAAGCAGTGGCTAGAATGAGCTGTCACTAGTGCCACCCCATATCAAATGAGATGAAGCTGCTCTTCATTAGGGGGGTTCTTCTCATCCCTGGGAAAAGACCTTCGGGGATCACATCAACTAAATCCCGTGCTGGCAATGGTCTTTAAAGATGATATTTAACTTGTGAGGTGCAGCTGGGCCCAACGTTGAGTGGAGAGGGGGAGTGGATCTCACAGTGGCCTAGCTTTCTGAACCATAGTCTTAATAACAATCACTGCCTGGGTTTAAATTCAATTATCCCCACTCGGTTACACCTGCTCTTTGCTAGCCATTCCTGGGGAGTTGGGAGTCAGAATATTGTCTTATTTATTTTGTCAACGGAGGCTGGGTTGGGGAAGGATGAAGACTTATTACATCGGGCAGGAACTGCCAGCAGTGTGTCACAGACACTGTGAGGTCCCAATTTCAGGGTTTCATTTGAGCTGGGGCGTTAGAAACAATGATCAACACTGGGCCAAAGCAAGTGGTGAGTTACTATTCTAGGAGGATTAAAGGATTATTTTTTTAATCCATCAGAGCTCAAGTCATAGTCTCTATATTAATAACATTAATAATGATAATGGACAGAACCCACATATCTTCTTTCTTCAAGAATCTCCAAGTGAATTTGCCATATGTGATTTATAACACCATGAAATGTTAGAACTGGAAGAGATCTCAGATTCATCTAATCTACTCCACTAGTTTTGTGGAAAAGGAAACTGAGGCCAAGGCTGGTGAAATATTTACCAAAGACCATCCAGATAATTAGATGAAGACAGTTTAGAAAGCATTTTCTCAGATCACTGGTCCAAAATTCATTCCAAAACAACACATTCTTTACAAAAATAATTAATACTGCTATTAATTAATGACTAATTAATACCATCACTACATGTTCATTGGCTGGGCAATCCCCAAAGGGATTTATATCAGTTTATTATTTAGAGTAGATGGTGCTTTAGATAGATCACTAGACCTGGAATCAGGAGGACTCGAGTTCAAATTCAGCTTCTGACATTTTCTAGTTATGTGACCCTGAGCAAATCATTTGACCTCTGTTTGCCTCAATTTCTTCAACTGTAAAACGGGAATCATAATAGTATCTACCTTCCAAGGTTGTTTTGAAGATCAAATGAAATATATTTGTAAAAAAAAATACAGTGTGTCTGGCATATTAAATTCATATCCCCTTCCCTACTGGTTTTGAGCCAGAGAACTTGAGTTTGAACCCCAGCTCTGCCAGTTACTGACTGGGTGAACTCAGGCAAATCTCTTAACTTCTCTAGACCCTGATTTCCTCATCATAAAATAAGATGGTTGGACTGGATGGTTTTTAAGATCCTTTTCAACTTTATAGCTATGATCTTGGGTTGCAGAGTGGCATATTTCTTCTAAAAGCAAATAAAAATGTCCTACCAATAGAAGCTATAAAATGTGTAATGGGCTGTCTTGGAGGTGGTGGATTCTACTTCCCCATAGGTAGTCTTCAAGTAAAGGGCAGTGAGCCTTCTTTAACTACCCTGTAGAAGGGATTCTTGTTATAGGTAATGGGTTGGATGCAAATATCTCCCTACTACTCCTTCCAAATCTAAGGTTTTCCGATTCTTCGAGAGGGGAAGACTTTGTGGAGGAAATGAATTTGAATTGAGCCTCGAAGGATGGGTAGGATTAGAGTAGGCATAAGAGAAGAGAGGGAAATCAAAAGTCTTCCATTTGGGGGGGCAGAAAGGGGATAGGTGGAGTGAGTCACATGAGTAAAGATACAGAGGCAAGAAAGATCATAGAATAAAGATGATCACACAGTAAGTTAGAGGTAAGGTGACTGACTGTAGAGTGGGAAGTAGTAGGAAATTTGAACAACTAGATGGCCCAGTGGATAAAATGGTAGGCCTGGAGTTGAGAGGAGCTGAGTTCAAATCTAATCTCAAATACTTATTAGTTCTGTGATTCTCAGCAAATCACTAATCCCACTTGGGGGAAAAATAAAGGTTAGAAGGGAATCCAGAGCAGGTAAGATATTATTGCTGTTTTGGTAACATATGTGTATTTCCCCTCTATCAAAATGTAAATAGTTTGGCATTGATGGTCTTATGTAGGAATTGCTACTGGCTTTGTTTGTCAGATTTGATTGTTCAGAATTTTAAAAAATAATTATTATTTTGCTTCGTGGCTTAGTGTATAATAGATCTGATCTCAGAGTCAGGAAGTCCTGGATTCAGGTCTCACCTCTACATGATAACTGAATGACCCTTAAGCTCTCTGTGCTCTGTGCTAATCTATAAGACTATAAATTGTAGAGGAGGTTCTGGTCTATGTGGAGAGGGGAAGTTTTCTTACTGCGAGTTTCCTATTTCAAATCAGTAAACAGATATATGGGGAGTATACAAGATGGATTGGGAAGGAGAGTGAAGTTTTGGGGGCAAGTAGACTAGCTAGAAAGATTTTATCCTAATCTGGGCAAATGAAACCTCAGACTTGGATGCTAGTAATAGTGATGAGAAGGAAGGCATGGTGATTGGGACATCCCTTAAAACAACAGAAAATAGAAGGGATAAAGGGAAAGGAAAAGCCTGAGAACCCCAAGGTTCCTGATGTGGGAGTCTAGAAGGATTTGCCAGTTTCTCTGAGAGAAAATGACTATTTGGTCAGGGACCTGGTTTCGGACAACCAAAGAAACAGAATCTCAGGTGGAAGGGATCTGATAGGGTGACCATTCAGTCAAACTCATGTTTGAAAAAAAAAAAAGATCCCCTTAACAACACCCCCCAACAAATGGTCTTTTGGCCTTTTCTTAGAGACCTCCCATGGGGAAATTCAGTTCTCACACATTGAGTTTATGGTGATGGAGTCATATTCGTATGGAGCTACCAATAGGCAGATAGACATGAAAGACTGGGATGCACTTGAGAAGTCAGGACTTTCTAGAAATGTAGATTTGGGAGTAAAATGAGGGGTTGAGTTCAATGGCCCCTGAGGTCCTTTCCAGTCCTAAATCTGTGATCTTATGATCCTATGATCTCAAGTTTCAAAATACCACATAGAGGCAGTAACTGAAGCCGTGAGAGTGGATTAGCTCACCAAGGGAGGGAGTATAGAGAGACCAGATGCTGAATGAGGCGTACATTGTTAGATATGGCCAATGTGTGGAATCGTTCTGCTTGACTGTATTACAAAGGAGGATTTCTATTGGGGTAGGGGGTAGTCATTGAGAAGGGACGAGGATTTTGTTTTGAGGAAAATAGCATCAATAAAACATTTTTCAAGGAAGGGGGGAGGGGAGATAGAGAATGTGTGTGTATGTGTGTATAAGAGAGAGAGAGAAAGAAAGGAGGGAAAAAAGAGAGTGAGATGAGGAGAAAGGGGGAGAGAGAAGAGATGGGGGAAATGTGGGGGAGAGAGAGAGGGAGAGATAAATAGAAAAAGAGAGAGAAAGAGGAAGGGCAGAAATGAGGAGAGAGAGAAAGAAGAGGAGAGAGGAAAGGAAGGCAGGAGAACAGAGGGGGGAGAAAGGAGAGGAGAAGGGAGGAGAGTGCCAAGGCCAGACCCATGATCACATCCATCTTGAATAGGGATTTTTTCTTTGTACTTACATTTCGAGGCTTTTGCCTGACTCTAGCAAATGGAAACCCCTTAATAAATACCTGTTGAATGATGGACAAAAAAGGAAAGGACTCAACAAAAAGACCAGGAGCATAAGCCTCCAGAAATCCTAGCTGTCGTTGATCACCTAAAAGTTCTTTCTGGTGTCTAACCTAAATCACTCTAAATTAAAAATCACATTAATGAATGATGGTGTTTTTCTTCTGTTCTTCTCTCTGGGGAGATTAGAAGCAGCTGGTCCTTTTCCTCCTTCATATTATTTCACACCCTTGAAGACTATAATTAGGTTGGCCCCCCTCCCCAGTCTTTCCAGGCTTAAACAAAATCTTTTTCCCTTTTCCTTGTGCACTTGTTTCCTCATCCTCTCCTCCCCCCCCCCACCCCAGGGGCCATGTCCAAGCCCCTTCGCCATGTGCATTATTTGCATCTGCATTGGTTTCATTTCTCTCCATCCTTCTTGAAATAAGGAGGCTTCCGTGGGTCTCAGGGAAGCCTATGTCACTCATCCATCTCCCTAGCAGGTCTGGGAGGTAGGGAGGAATAAATTTCCATAAATGTGGTCCCATATGTCCTTTGCCATTTTCAAGTTGCTCAATACCCCTGGTGAAATATCAAACACAGGTATGAGCAAAAAATAGCAGCAAATGAAAACTTCTCCTGTCAAACGCACATCCAGGTCTTGGCCTAAACCAGTTTTTCTTTGTGTGTTTTTCAATCCCCCTCTTTCATCTCCTCCAGATCACTTTTCTTCTTTCCTTTCTTTTCCCTAACAACAGCGTATCTATGAAGTGGCACCTCATGTGTACCCAGAAAACGTGTAAACGGCCTCATAATTAAAGAGATTCCTAACCACAGAAGCCTGGCATGTGTGGCTTAAAAAAAATTGCAGTGTGTTAATTGAGCATATTGATAAAAGCCCAGCCCTGTCACTCAAGATAATCGGTTGAAATGCTGATGAGAGCTTCTAACTATTACTTTTAAGGAGCCTTTCCTCCATTGTCAAGCCCTTTCTTGCAGGAGCTAAGAAAAATCCATTGCTTCTAGTGACTGCCCAAGACTGTTTGGCAAACAGAGTAAGGTTATTGGAAGAAAAACACAGAAAATCTACTCCCCACCCCACTCTGTATTCCTATTTCCTTTTTTTTTTTAGTTCATCCGACAGTGATTTCTCATCTACTAGCAATCCCTTTGCCATTTGAGACTCCTAGCTGAATATGGCCCTCAGTGATGTGTTTCTTGAAAATTGCCACTTTGCAGGATGGAGCACTGGCCTTGGATTCAGGAAGATCTATCTTCAAATGCCCCCTTGATGATGATGATGTTTGTCCTTCATTCTCAAAGAAGACCATGACATCAGGGAGGTGATGCCATGACAAGCGCATGAATTGGCTTTGAGTAAATTGAATTGGCTCTGAAGCCATCCCGGTCCACTGGCTAGATATGAATCAGGATGACTGGAGATGGCCTGGATGTGAGGCAGTCAGATTAAGTGACTTGCCCAAGGACAAACAGCTAGTAAGTGTCAAGTGTCTGAAGCTGGATTCGAATTCTTGTCCTCCTGTCTCCAAGACCAGTGCTCTATCCACTGCACTCCTAGCTGCGCACCATCTTAGATCCTTACTATGTGACCCTGGGGAGGTCACTTAACCTCTGTTTTCCTCATCTGTGAAATGAGAACCACAATAGCACTTATCTCACTGGACTGTTGTAAGAAAAAGATAAGTAAAAAGTTTTTCAAATCTTAAAGGTCTATAAAAGTGTTCGCTATTATTCTTATTCTCTCATGACCCGATTTCACTTAAGAGACAACTATTAGGTTTCACGACGGCTTTGTTCAATATTCTGTTGCCACCCTGTGAAAGAGAATCCAGTATGTGCTGTCAGAATCCTTCCTCTGCCATCTATGAGTCTTTGCATTGGCAGACCCAGACCTGCTACTTCATATCTACTTCTTGGAATCGTTGGTTTCCATTTAAGACTCAGCTCAAATGCTACCTGGATCCATCCTTCACCTCCCCAGTTGTTCCTTTCTCCTCAAAAATCTCCACAGTAATATATTTCCAAAGAGAAACTATGATGGGCCGGATGGAATGTTGCCCTCAGAATCAGAGAGACCCATCTGTAACACTTTCTTGGGGTTATGGCCCTATGCCTCTCATGTCTGTACCATCTGTAAATCTACTAAGTATACCATCTATTGGCATATCTGATGGTCATGTTTAGCAACTCTGAAATCAAACACAGATCTCTAGAATAATCCTTCAAAAGGGAGACTAGAGAGTGATGGACTACAGAGGAATCCATGTGTTTCATTCTCCTATTTGGAAGATACCTTAAAAGTTAGAGTGAGAAAGAAAGAATGCCTAAAGATGCATCCTCTCTCCAATGCTCAAGTACAACACATTAATAGGATGCTTAAGAGCTAACATGTATGTCTTAGGAAGGGGTGATAAAATTTTGACTTCTGGGGCTCCCCAAGAACTAACCTTTAAAGGGTTCCCTTTGAGTCCCCAAGATCCAAAGTCTTTTCCTCTTCTGGCCAATTTGGCTGGACAAAAGACCAATAGGCTTTCACTACCTACAGAGAAAGGAGGAAGAAAATCCTTTCCATAAGCAATGATCTTACTCAAAATAGGCACTGAAAACTTTTTTTTTTGGTAATTGAGTTGAATTTGTGGGTAATTTGAAGGGGACACCAATGAACAATAGCATATGTGAATTATGCAATAAACAAAGTGGAAATGGGGGGAAATGTTGAATTTAGATAAAAGGATCTGTGCACAAAGCCTAGTTTTGCCTCAAGATCACTCATGTGACCATGCAAATCATATAACCTCTCTGGGTCTCAGTTACTTCATGTGTAAAATGAGGTGATTGGATGAGATGATCTCCAAGATCCCTCCCAAGTCTAAATCTGTGATCTTATGATCCTGATGTTTTCATGTTAATTCTAGTATGTATAACTAAGGTTCCTTCATGGTTCTATAATTCTACATTTTTAATTTCACAGCCTCATGTTTAATTCCACAGCTTTATTTTCAGAATTCTAAGACTCTAGAAACACTCAAAGAAGAGGCTTAAAAATGTTGTGGTCCAACAAATTCTCACAGACCTCTATGGTTAGTGCCAGGATAGATGCCCCTTTGTTTACCCTATATGTGACCCCCCAAAATATATATTTAAATCAGATTATATATAAGTTACTATTTAAAAGATTTCACTGTCTTTGACTTTTCTTTCATCAGGATCTAGACATAGCAGAGAGAAAGGAAATAATAATCTATATAGCAACTACTGGGTAACAAACATTGCAAGAAGTGCCTACAAATAGTATTTCCTTTGGTCCTCACAACCCTGGGAGGAAGATACTTTTATGCCCTTTAAAAACATAAGGAAATTGAGGCAAACAGCACTGAAGGGACTTGCCCTACTAGTGAAAGGCAGGATTTGAACTCAGGCCTTCCTGAGTCTGGGTCCAGGATTCTATACACTGTGCCACCTGGCTGTCTCTGAAGAGACTTGCTAAGCCATTGATGATAAGCCCCTCCTGTTGCAAATTAGAAAACTGAAGTGTACAGAAGAGACCAGGGATGTGCTGGTAAATGTTTAATAATTAAATGTACCTACTATAGATTTCCCAAGCTTAATTGGTATTATTAACATTTTCTCTGTCACTTCCTTAAGTCTAGACAAACAACCAAACAATAAATCGAGCCCTGATTTATAGGGTTTGTTGTTTAGGAGCTCTAAATGCTCACATTGAATTTGTTTTTTATTTTTGTTTGGCAAGGCAATGGGTTTAAGTGACTTGCCCAAGGTCACATAGCTAGGTAATTATTAAGTGTCTAAGGTCGCATTTGAACTCAGGTCTTCCTGACTCCAGGGCTGGTGCTCTATCTACTGCAAAGTGTAACTACGTTGAAAATTTACCAATCAGCTTAACTTTATTGAAAATGTAACAATCAGCTTAACTGCTTCATATTCCTGGAGGGGAATTATTTATTTTTGAACCATTATGATTAGAAGGAATCTTGGGGGCCATTTTGTTCATTTTTCAGATGAGAACAGTGAGGCCCAGAGAAGTCTTGCTGATGGCAAAAGCCAGGATTCAAACCCAGCTCCTTGAACCCTAAATTCAACACTTGCCACTCTTTGCTCCTAAAGTGATTTATACTGTAAATTAATTATAAGTTAGTATAATAAATTTTAATAACAAAATATAAGAACATTTATGCTATATTTTAAGTATGCTCAATCATTGACTGTCTATTTGATGCTGTACTTGAATTTCAAAGGGACAGTATCAGAAAATTATCATTGATAGTAGACCCCAGAAAAAATGGACTTTCTGAGAGTATGATCATGCGGGTGTGAGCTCTCCATTCACTAACAAAGATCACAACCCCTCTCTTAAGTTGTGAGACTTCCTCTGAATGACCTCTTAATAAATTCCATTCTACCATCAAGCCAATGACCTCTCTGAACTTAATCAGGCTAGCTTTCACACAACACATATGCTGTCAATCAACAGACCCCTACTCAACAGGATGGAAAGAAGGATTCAGAGGACATGGACTTGAATCCAGGACTTGACGACCTCTGAGGTCCTTTCCCAGTCTAACTCCTCATCTGAGCCTAAATATTTACTATCTGAGTGATATCGGTCCAATGAGGAGACTGAACTAGAATGGCTCTCCGGAACTTTGTAAGACTCTTAAGACTATGATCCATGATCCTGTAAGTTTTTCTTGCTAGGACTCACCAGAGTTTGTTTCCCAATGAAGTCATACCCTCATGAATGCATTGTAGTATGTAGGTGACCCAGAGGGCTCGAAGATATGAAACCAGCTTTAGGGGTTTCACCATTAGGAGAGAACAACCAGGGGTGAGAACTCTCTCTACCAAATACAAAGCACAATCCAGTTATAATATAATAGATAATTTCTAGGGAGTGGTCTTTAACTCAAGAAACAGGAACCCAAGTATCAGAAACAGGATTTAAACCCTAGGCCATTCCCATTCTAAATCCATTCCTCTATCCATCATACCATATGGTCTCTATTTGACTAGGATATGCACTTATTTGGGGAATGGCTTTGATAAACTCCTCAAATGCCTTCTCTATTAAGAAATGAATAGCAAACAATTATGGGAGGAGAAAAGGATAGTGTAATGGGTGAGGGGTCTTGTATCGAAAAATCATTTGTCTGTGAGATTGCTGAAAGGTCTAATCTTTTCTTTCTGGTTTTCTTTCTTTCCCCATGAATCTACTAAGTCCTCCCAGTTACAGCTTCTACTTGCTTTTCTTCAGGAAGAAAAGCTGCCCAATTGAGTTAATCCATTAGTTAGCTCTCTGCATTTACACAAAACACATGGCCTTCTATGCTTCATTAGCTAGGACAAGGTGTTCCAGGCCACCAGCCCCCAGGTTCTGAATATTGGCTGTACTATCCATTGCAGGCCAAAAAGCTGCCCAGTCTTAAAGAGCTCATCTAATCCAAGCCTTTCATCTTAAAAGAAGTCCTAGAGAAAGATAATAGCTTGCCTACCATCACACAGCTTGTTAGCATCAAAGTAGAACACTAGCTTCCATGACAGTATTCTTTATTTTAAAAATTGTTAGTTTTGTTACTTTTATTTTTCAAATTTTCTTAATGTATCTTCTCCGGCAATCTCCCCATTTCCCAATAGTACTCCAATGTCTAACAAAGAATGCTATGTTTAATGATTGTCAAATAAATCAATGAATGAACAAATGGACACTTTCTTCTGACAGTGTATGCCTCATTCCACGGCAAAAGTCCACCCTCTTTACCAGGAGGAAAAAGGTATATTTCATCTGGATTCTTTGGAGTCAAAATTGTCATTGAATTAATCCAAATTGTGAGGTTTTAAAATTATTTTTCTTTTAGTTATTATAATCATTGTGTAAATTGTTCTCTTCTACATCAAATCATACCTATCTTTCTAAAATCTGTGTAAATATGGGTTGAAAGCTTGAAAAATCTCTGTATATTCACACACACACACACACACACACACACTTATTAATAAAAATTACAACTTTTTCTTCTAGACTTAGTCTTGTCTCTGGTCCTCCAAGCTACCCTAACCAATTTACCTGGTAAGGTAGAAGGAATTTTAATATTGAGAACCTTGGACTAGGGAAAGCCTGAAAGATCAGGAAAGGAAGAAAATCATACCAACTCTTGAGTAAATAGTTCTACATGGATGATACCGAGATGTAGTCTAGCCTTGAGATTAAAAGAGGGAGACCAGCCCTAATCTTGAGAGTCCCAAACCCAACAATTAATTCATTCAATTAAAAAGATAGATTCTTGAATCTTTTGGCCTTAGCTATTTAGCTGGAAGTAAGCCTATTCTGATCTAAAGAGTCTGGGGTTCAATTCAAAGATTCTTCTGCCAAAAATGAGAAGATTTATGGTTCAGATTCTTAAATGAACAAAACAGGTCAGTGCTTAAAGTGGAAAAAAAAAACAGGAAAACCAATTCCCTAGGGAATTTTTTTGCTGGTCTATGGATGGGGCTATTGCTTCTTTGAAAGTCATTTTAATAGATATCCAAGCTTCTCTTAGGAGGAGAGAGTACCATCCAGAAGCCTTTCCCTCTTAAGGGGAGCACCTTCTGTCCTTGACTCTCCAGTTTCGCTTGTTTGCCCATTGTTGTCTGAATTCTGTCTATCCCCAGTA
The DNA here is from genome assembly GCF_037893015.1 of Macrotis lagotis. Classification (NCBI taxonomy): domain Eukaryota; kingdom Metazoa; phylum Chordata; class Mammalia; order Peramelemorphia; family Peramelidae; genus Macrotis; species Macrotis lagotis. Next base: position 250,387,744 of record NC_133662.1, on the reverse strand, counting down.
GATTGTAAGCTCTTTGAGGACTTTCTTAGTATCTCCAGTGCATAGTAGTATCTGTTACATAGTAGACACTCTATGTTTGTTGACTTGACTTGAAACTATAATCCAAGACTTCAGCCAAAGTCTTAAAAATTGTACAACTAGATACCCAAAGGAGCTGTACCTAGCAGTGACCAGTTAGAGGAGCTGTATCAGGGAGAGACTGTGTCCAGTGGAAACCAGTGGAAACCAGAAGGAGCATGAGAGTATCACTTGGGGATATCAGTAGCTCTTGACCTTCATTGCATCAGAGCTGGAAGAGATCATAAAGGCCACTGAGTCTCATGCACTCATTTTTACAGAGGAATAAACTGAGGCTGAGAGAGTGACTTGTCGAAAGTCACACAGATACATACCAAGTGTCAGAGGAAGGATTCAAGTAGGTCATCCAAACTCCAAGTACAATAATCTGCCCACCTTGCTTTTCTCCTTGTCCATTCTCTGTGGGTTGTACTTCCCACTAATGGTTTCTGTACTTACAGTATAGACTATACCCCATGTTTATTGGGGGGGGTGTTTTATTTATATTTTCCCATTTCATGAAATATTTCACTCTGAACTAATTGTATCTCCTGCTTGCTATTAAATATTAATACACCGATGAGAAGGGAATAAGCATTTTTATAGGGGCCAGACATTATCTTATTTGATCCTCTAAACTCTGTTATGTAGGTACTATCATTATCCCTACTGTACAGTCTAGGAAACTGAGGGAGGAAGAGATTAAGTGATTTGGTCAGGGTCATACAGTTAATGTCTGAGGTTGGATTTGAACTTGGAATTCTTGATTTCCAGCCTTATTCAATAAACTACACTACCTCTTAGAACTAGAATGAACCCTGATAGGGCTCATAAACTATGGTTTTCAGTGGATATCAAATCACTTGAAAAACTTGAATGCATAATAAGCCTCACTGGGGAATTTACCTTATGAGTTGAGGGGTACCTCCAGGAGCCACAGCAGAGCCAACATTTCATATGGTGCCACAATCTTCCATTTGGCTCAGAGTTTGTTCAAACATTCCTGATTCAGCAGCCATCTACTTTGCTTCTAGCACAGAGAAGATTCCCATGAATATTTTGGTACATGTGATTTCCCTCTGTCTTGACTTCGTTGGGATATATGTCCAATTGGGGGATTGTTGAATCAAAGGGTATGAATAATTTAGCCTCAATTCTCATATAATTCCAATTCTTTCTCCAGAATGCTTGAACCAATTTACAACTCCAACAGCAGTGTATTAGTGCACCTGTCTTTCCACAGACCCTCCAACACTATTTATGTGCAAGTCTTTTATCATCTTTGTCAATGTGCAAGATGTGAAAAGAACCCTCAGAGTTGCTTTAATTTCAATTTTGCTTATTTGTAATAGTAATTTGAGACATTTCCCCCAAGATTTTGAACCATTTGCATTTTCTTCTCTGGACCCTGTTTGTTCACATCCTTTGGGAGAATCCGTGGTTGTTCTTTACTGTCTTCCATCATTCCTTTGCTGATCCTTTCCAACCTACATTAAGTAGCCAGTTCCACATGGATCAACAATTCCATGACAGCCTTAAAAGGAGCCCCAGACCAGGTGAAAGCTTGGAGTATTTGCATTCCCTCTATAAAGGAGATGATTAGGAAAGCTAATGATGAATGAACGATTCAGAACAGAGAAATTCATCCGCCAGAGTTCTTAGGTCTTTTTTCATCTGGATTCTAAATGTGACATCACATGAAGCTTGGCTTTTGAATACCTCAAAAATTCTGGACGCTATCTTTAAGGCATTCCCTGCAACAACTATTCCTTTCACCCCACCCCTCACACCAGAGAAATACTTGGGGGGGGGGTGCTTTGCAACGAGCAAAGGAAGGGGGTGTGAGCAAGTGGGTGTAGGAAAGCAGCTGCAAGAGATCTCCAACTTGACTTGTCCAACCACATCACTTTTCAAATGAGGCAACTGAAAACCAGCGAGTGTTTAAGATTTGCCCAAAATTACATAGGTAGTGGTCAGGATTTGTATCTGGGCTCTGACTACACATATAGTTTATTTTTCTTGTCGTTAGTCATTTCAGAGTCTTTGTGACATTCTCCTCCCCCCCCCCCCCCATTTGCAGATTTTTTTTGGCAAGAAACCTGAAGTGGTTTGTCATTTCCTGCTGTGGCTCATTTTTCAGATGAGAAAACTGAGGTAAATAGGGTTAAGTGACTTGCCCAGGGCCACACAGTTAATAAGTGTCTGAGACTGGATTTGAATTCCAGGCTGCAGACGCAGAGCTCTATCTACTTTCCCACAAATCATTGCAGGGAATTAGGGTAGACTTGGCAACCTTTCCAAAGGGGCAGATGATTTTCCTTTATTTTCTCCCTCGTCAAAAGGGGAAGCACTCCACTCCATTAGTTAAGCCTCTGTGACAAAGGTTAAAAATATACAGATATATTTGTGTGTGTGTATAGATATAGCTATAGATATAGCTAGATAGCTATAGCTAGATATACATATAGATATACATATACACATACATATAGATATAGATTAGAGATAGAGATATAGAGATAGAGATAGAGATAGATAGAGATTAGATGATATAGATATACATATACACATACATATACATATACCTATAGATTAGAGATAGAGATAGAGATAGATTAGATGATAGAGATAGAGATAGAGATAGAGATAGAGATAGAGATAGATATAGATGATATAGATATAGATATCATTCCTATCACCATCAGAGACCTCCACTTCAAAACAGCCATCCTGCAATGTCTAAGTAGAAAGATGGCAGCCCCACCCAGAGGGCCAGCCAACCTCAGAGTGCCCCACTAAAATGCAAATTCTTCTGAAAGTAGTCACACCTTAGTTGTCAGTTAAACCATTAGCAGAGATTAACATTAAGGGAAATGACTCTGGAGTGAGACCTCAGGGGGAAGGAGAAGGAAGATTCGCTAGCTCCATTCACAGTTTTGCCCTGGGGTTCTGTGGCAAGTAGTTGACCCTAGTTCTATTAAAAGAACCAACATCCGCAGGTCCCCCCTTGCTGAATGAAGCTTCTTTACACCTAAAATAATTGACTTGTGGCCAGAGCCTTTTCTCTTTCTCACACTTTCAGATAAATGCAGGAAGAGTCCAGACTCTAAAAGTCTCCTGGAGAGACCCTTGGCTCAGGTCTCTAGGAGGTGAAAAGGATTAATTATACTACGGTTAATTTAAATTCAATTCAACAAATTAAAGCCTACTGTCTGCAAAGCATTGTACTTGTTGCTGCTAGTGCAAAAATGAAACAAGACACCAGTCCCTAATTAATTACCTAAGAAGCAGGATGCTTTAGGGGAAGGGACAAGGGATTTGAAATCAGAGCGCTTAAATTCAAATAATAACTCATCTATTTATTGTTAAACCTTGAGCAAGTCACAATTATCCCAACCTCCACCAGCAAGGAAAAAAAGAAAACCAAAAAGACTGCGAGATTTTAGCCCAGAGCAAAAGATCTGATAATCCGAATGGAGATATGACTTTGTTAATCATTATAAATTATATTAATGATTATTCTTTTAAAACCATACTGTAATATGATAATTATATTAATATGGTGTTATACTATTAATAGCACATATATTGTATTACATATGAATACACACACACACATATGGCTAGAACTGTAATGTCAACCTCCTGGGGATTTCCCAGTGTGAAAACTCCCTTTCTTGATAAAGATAAATGACTGGCCTATGACTTAAAATAGTTATCTGAGGTATTGAGGGGTTAAATAATTTGATTAGGGTCAAGTCCAGTTGAATCAAATCAATAAGTTTTTATTAAATTCTACTATGTACAAGTTATGCTAACTGCTGGGGTGCGAAGAAAGGCAAAACGCCAACCTTTCTCTCAAGGAGATCATGGCCCAGTGTAGAAGACAACATTTATCTCAATACAACTGGTTTTCTTTGTAATCTTACATTTCTTGCTTAATGCATTGAAAATATGATAATGGGGCAGCTAGGTGGTGCAGTGGATAGAGTACCAGCTCTGGAGTCAGGAGTACCTGAGTTCAAATACGGCCTCAGACACTTAATTCCCTAGCTGTGTGGCCTTGGACAAGCCACTTGACCCCATTTGCCTTGCAAAAATCTAAAAAAACCAATATGATAGTGAGGGAGTCTGTAGGCTTTGCTGGACTGCTGACACAATAATATTAAGAATTCCTTTTTTTAAAGGGATTTTCTATGTGGGGGAGGTGGAATGAGGAGAGATGGAGACAATGAGCACAGTCCCCAACCTTTGAAAGATTCCCTAAAGGAGCTCTTCCAGATTGAGGACAGTTGTTGATTACTAAATGAGGAGAGTGTCAAAACCCTAACTCCCCCCACACTAGAGGTAGAAGGACCACAATGTTCCTTTCCTGTCTGGACAGTCAGGATATTCACTTGGTACCTGAGTTACTCAGCTCAGTCTCCCACCTATCAGCTTCCATCTGGGGAGTCCACATTTTTTTTCACAGGAGTGGGAGCGGAGAAAAGTACTGGGGCAGAGTTTGATATTGTACCCTTACATTATTAAGTAAGTCTGCTCTCCAGAAGAAAAGGTCCTCATTAATTTTGTCGCTACCTCGTCTCCTTAACATTTCCTGACTAAGAATGAAGCAGATCCTGAATGATAGCATCCATTTTCAGAAGGGGAGCTGGAGGAATGAGGGGATAGAAGAAATTCCTTTTCTTTGCCCTGCAGCAATAATTACCAGGTGGAAGGGCCTAATATGAAGATGGTTCTGGCAACCAATTGAGAGATCTCATCTAAAAAAGACCAGAAATTTAGCCAGGTAGGAAATGTAGATCCTGCTACATCACAAGGGGATCCATCATGAGCTCCTGGCATCATAAATTTATTGTCAGAAGAAACTAAGGGAGCATTTGAACATATCTTCCTGACTTTAACCTAGCACTCTATCCTCTGACACCAGGTTGCTTTAGTTCATCTAAAGGTGGGGAAACTTTTTTCTGCAAAGGACCATTTGGATATTTATAACATCATTTGTGGACCTTGTAAAATTATCAAATTAAAAATCAGCCTGCTATATTTGGTCAATTATATATTTAATAATTAATTCATCCCTTAAAAGCTCCTAGATTTTTTTTCACGACCATAGATACGTTTGATTACTTCATCTGAAAACTGTCTTTCCATATCCTATGACCATTTCTCAACTGGAAAAATTACTTGCACTCTTATAAATTTGATTCAGTTCTCTATTTTAGAAATGAGTTCATCATCAGAAACACTTCCTAGATTTTTTGAATTTCAAGTCCCGCCAGAGATTGCTGTGACCTTGCCAGACCAAATGATTTCCCAGTCCTTGTATGGTCCAGGACTGACATTTCTGGCCCCAATAATAGTCCATCATCTTCATATGATAGTGCTCACACACACACATACACACACACACACACACAAATAAGAAAAACAAAATAAAAGTTGATATATAGCTATAAATGCATATATACAAACAAATACAAAGAAAAAAAGACACAGAACCTACCTTCAAGGAGCTTACATTCTTTTTTTTTTTTTTTAGGTTTTTTGCAAGGCAAATGGGGTTAATGGGCTTGCCCAAGGCCACACAGCTAGGTAATTATTAAGTGTCTGAGACAGGATTTGAAACCAGGTACTCCTGACTCCAGGGCCTGTGCTTTATCCACTGCACCACCTAACCACCCCATTTACGTTCTAATAGTAGAGAGAAGAGACAGCATGCAAATACCTATGAATATATGATATTATATATCTCTCTATATTACATAGATTGTATTATATGTAATTATATGTATATATGCATAGCTAGATATCTGCATATTTGTAAATTGTTCTTTATATTTGTTGTATGTATACACATGTCCATGTCTATATTATAGGTCCATAGGTATCTGCTTGCTGTCTTTACCACTAGAATGTAAGCTCCTTAAATCTTTTCCTTTTCTTCTATTCCCAGTTCTTAGTACAGTGCCCCAGCCCATGACAAGTGTTTAACTAACCAGATAACCTAGATAGTAACAGAATGGTTGAATGAATGAGCATTCTTAAGACTTCTACTAAGATAGACATTACCCTAGGAGCTGAGAATGCAAAGAAAAACCTCTCTCCTCTCTCTCTCTCTTCCTCTTTTCCTTTCTACTTTCTCTCTTGGATTCTAATCCGATCTCTAATTCTGGGCAGGTCACCCAGTCAATCTAAACTTCAGTATCCTCTTTTATAAAATAGAGATAACATTGGCCCTCTTATCACAATGCTGTGATGATGATAAAATAAGAGAATGTATGTAAAAATGTACTATGGAAACCTTCAAGTCTTTATAAATATAAGCTGCATACTTCCATCCTCCTTGGCCCAGGTTCTCTCTCTCTCTCTCTCTCTCTCTCTCTCTCTCTCTCTCTCTCTCTCTCTCTCTCTCTCTCTCTCTCTCTCTCTCTCTCTCCAGAGAGCCTGTGGTTTTCCCCCAGGGTAAGATGCAGGGGTCTCCCTCTGGTATACTCTACCATGAAGGGTGAAGGGAATATTTCTTAGCATCTAGTTATTAAGCTCCATGCCTCCCCACAGCCTTCCCTGCTGAAAACATTTCTATCCCAGTGGTGATGAAGATGCCAGGCTTCAGAAAACAAAAATGGTTGGTCCTGTGCTTGGCAAAAGATGGGAAAGGACTGAGTTCTTCCAAGCAGAGCCACACAGAGCTCCCTGCTTCCAAGGCAAGTATCTACGTAGCGAAGTCAAACCAAAGCCTTAAGTACCTACTACCTCAGCAAGGTGATGCAGCGGTTAGAACTCCAGCCCTGGAGCCAGAAGGACCTGAGTTCAAATTCAATTTCACATGTTTACTATCTGGATGACCTTGGGCAAGCCACTTAACTCTGATTGCCTCACATCCAGAACCATCTCCAATCGTCCTGGCTGTATCTGGCCACTGGATCCAGATGACTCTGAGCAGAAAATGAGGCTGGTGACTTAGCAGAGCTCCTCTCACTCCAGTCCAATTCACCTGCTTGTCATGGCATCACCTCCTTGATAATGTTGATGGTCAAACATCTTGTGCAGAGCAGTAAGGAAACAGAGAAAGACAAAAAATAGTCCTCAACCTCAAGCATCATTATCATTAGCATGAAGGGGGAATCAGGAAAGTTTTCCTATAGAAGGAGGAATTTTTTTTCTGTCAGAATTTGCAAAGCCCAAACAGGAACACTCCATCCATAACATAAATCATGATTTGAATATTCCTAAAGTAAAGCTATGGAAGTAAGAGAGCATTTCATAGAACGAGGGAGGGAAGGGAAATGGAAGAGTTGAACCTTGGATTTTTGGGGTATAGAAAAAAAGACCCATCAGCATCCAATCAGGGCATTTCTTTATGATCCTTTCTCTGAAGAAATTGAAAAAAATCAAATATTTGGACTGAAAGATCCTAATCCAATTTCTCAATCTCTTCACTTGACAAATTAGGAAACTGAGGTCCAAGAGGCCTGGTGACCTGAAGAGGAGAGCCAGAATTTGAATCTAAACCATCTCATTCCAAACTCACCACTCTTCACTACACTACACTTTCTCCTATTATTTAATATCAATATTTTATAGCATGGGGAATATTGGTGGAAGAAAGGGAAGGGAAGAGAAGGGAAGAAGAGGTTTATCAAATACACCTATTTTAAGAAGCATGTCTTCGGGGTAGCTAGGTGGCCCTGGAGTCCGGAGTACCTGAGTTCAAATCCAGTCTCAGACACTAAACAATTACCTAGCTGTGTGGCCTTGGGCAAGCCACTTAACTCCATTGCCTTGCAAAATCCTAAAAGAAAAAGTATGTCTTCTCAGAAGTCCAAAAAGATCATTTTTGAACTGTGATACCAATCAGCATTTGGGGCTGTTTGTTTGCTTTGCCATAAGTCTATCTTTATTTCTTTTTTAGATTGGAAGAAAATGTGGTCGGGGTTGTTTTGGTTGGTTATTTTAATACTTAGGAAATAATGACAATATCTCCTGAAAATAATGAGTTTCTTTCTGTTAGCTGTCGAATTGTTTACTTCCATAGCTGAATAATAACAGCACATCAAAGGCGGCTGGGGTAATTAAATGATTTGTGAACATAGGTTAACAAATTAGTGCATCATAATGTGTAATTGTCTAATTAGGACAAAAATGCTACTTTTGACTAAAAGACTGACAAGAGAATATTAGAACAAGAAGAAACAGGTAAGGAGATGAGTGTCACACTCCAAATAAATAGAGGATGTATGTTAGCATGGAAGAGTGACTGCCAAGTTGACCTGGGAGTGAGGGAATTCTGCATGGAAGCCTTTGACACAAACTGACTGTGTGTCTTTGGACAAGTCACTTAACATCTCAGTTAAGTGACTTAACATCTCAGTGTCCCCAGGTAACTCTCCAAGACTCTAAGTTGCCAAAGAGATGCTCTTGTGAATTGGGAGAGAGTTTCTCTTTTAAAAATAAAAACAAAATGAATGAATGGAATTACAGGTGCACCCCAAAATCAACCAAGCAAAAGAAAGGGTGAGAAGGGACTCCTGAGAAAATCTTTGTCTTTTCTCTGGTTACAAACATGACTGTCTCCTACAAAAATATGGTATTCTTGACTTCAGAATCATTTGTATTGTGTATTCCTCTTGCCACTCCCTCAGAGAGGCCAGATGGCACAGCTGTCATTTCCATTTGTAGTTGAAGTTTCTTAGGTACAGAGCACCTGAAGAAATGATTCTACATCAGACACTGAGTAAAAGCCACAGCTGGGGCTGAGTCCTGAGTCCTCCTCAGTCACCAATGTCTGTATTTCTGCATCTAAATGGAAATTGAATTCTTAAAAGTAATATATGGGAAATTCACAAATCTTTCTCTTCTTTTTCTCCTGAAGTTTTGGACTGAGGTAGGGAGAATACCTCCTATATAAATAGCAGGTTTCTCTGATATAGGATCCACATTTATACTTCCTGTTCTTCTTTCTTCTAAGTAATAATCTAGAGAATCCTCACAAAACTGGGGTTAAAGATGAGGAAAGCTGATGTGTTGAATGGGACCTTGTTTAACCCCAATTAACTGAGAAAGGTAGAGTGTGGTTCATTGTGGGGAAAGCCCTGGATTTGCCATCAGATGGCCTAGGCTCAATTCCTCTTTTTGCTTCTTTCTACCCAAGTAACCATGGATATTTTGTCACTTACTACTTAAATGATTTTTGAGGGAATCACTAAATCTCTCCAGGTCTTGATTTTCTCATCTGAAAAATAAGAGGGTGGATAAGGTAACTTCTGAGGTCCCTTCCACCTCTACATATATGATTCTATGATCCTATGATCCTGTATAACTTGGAATCAAAAATGACTTGAGAGAAGCAGCATCAACCATGGGTTCTTCTTCTTCCATTTAGCCTTCAGTTCTGAAGCTCAATATTCAGTAAAAATTTCTATCCAGTTGCTGACACAAGGCCATTTCTTCATATTAGAAGACAGCATAGCATAAAGGACAGGAGCCCTGTATTTGAATCCTACTCCCTTAATGTCTGAGTGACTTTGGGAAAGTCACTTCCCCTCTCTGAGATTTTCCCTGGTCAATAAATTAAGAGGATTGGATTTGAAGCATAGGAGGTCCCTTCCAGATTTTTTATCTATGATACTATAAAGACACAGGAATAGATGTTTTCTAACAACTCTAAATCTATGATCCTAGAGAATCAAGATCAGTGAAGTGGCATCCTTGATGGCAATGATCTTCGTAGGAACCATCATTGAACTGGTAGGGAAGCAATGTAGTATGGTGGAAAGAATTCTGGTTCTGAAGTCAAGACTTGGATTCAGATTCCAGCTTGGTCACTCACTGGACAAAGGGCTTATGTCCATGAGTCTCCAATTCCTTCTCTATAAATGATGGGGTTGGACGAGTGGATTCCTGAGATAGTGAGGGTTAGTGAAAAACTTGGAGCCAAGAAGTCTTGGGTTCCAGTGGCCCCTCAGACACTAACTAGCTCAGTGACCATGGACCTAACCGGATGCTGAACTTTGAAGCAAAAAGATACTTAGTGGCTTGTGTGACTCTGACTGTCATTTAATTCTGCTGGGTCTGGGCTTCCTCAGATGTAAAATGAGGGGTTTGGAATCTGACCTCTGAGGTCCCTCACAATGTTTAGGCTGTGATGCATATGATTCAATAATCCCTGTAGGACCTTGGGTATGTCACGTCCCTTGTCTGGCCTCAGTTTCTTCCCTTGTCAAATAAGACACTGGAGGGTCTCCGAGGTCCCTTCCATATCTAAATCTACATTCCCATGATCAATCAATCCATAAGCATACATTATTAAGCACACATGTGATGGCCCAGCCACTGTACTAGCTGTCAGAACTACAAATATAAAGGATGAAGGGACTCTTTAATGATCCTTTGATACCTCTCTGTTCTAGAGCTATGATCCCAAATGAACCAATTTAGCAAAGAAAGCTTTTATCAAAGAAATAACCCATGTTTCTGGAGATGAATTCATCTTGCTGATGGTTCCTCCATCTACCTTCAAATTTCCCATCTGGTATTCCCCCCCCCCCCAATCATTAACCAGAGCTTCATCTTACCATAAATCAAGTAAACATCTTCAGCCCTGACCCTAATGAGAGCAGGATCTCCATCTCAATTCTGGAGATGTTTCAAGAGGAAAACCAGAAAATAGAAGGACCTGGGCCCAGGAGTTATGACATTGATTTTCAGTCTAAGTTTTTCCCATTAATTTTCTGAAAGATTTGGAGTTAGTTACTTCCCCTTCTCTGGACGTGAATTTTTTCAACTGTAAAATGAAGGCATTGCTGTCATGACAGAGTTTACCCCTGAAAATAAAATGAGAAAATTCACCTCCCACCTTTCTTTGGAGAGGTGTGGAACATTGCCTACATTGTCACAAAGGGTTGGTCTGTCACTTTTGCTGAATCAGTTTCTTCCCTTGATTTTTACTTTTGTTGCTATTACAAAAGGATAAGCTTTTCCGGGAAATCTATGAAAATGAAGGTGATTTTAAAAGAAAAATAAATCCATTAAAATGAAAGAAAAATGAGGGCACTCTGAGAGTCTCCAGAAGTCTTTGGTTCTGTGAATTAGAAAAGGGAGTAAATAAAGAGATATTAAAAGGAACCAACAGGCAGCTTGGTATCATGGATGGGACGCCAACCTTGGAGTGAAGGATTGAATTCTAGTTCTACTTCTGACTCAAGCTGATTGCGTAACTATTGCACATATCATTGTTTTCCTCTTCTCTAAGATTCTAAGCTGTGGGAACATGCTTCCCTAAAAGAAGACAAGGGTAGTTAGGTGGCACAATGAATAGAGCACTAGCCTTGGAGTCAGGACAGGAGTTCGAATCCAGTCTCAGACACTTATCACTGACTAGCTGTGTGACCTTGGGCAAGTCACTTCATCACTTCACCCAGATTCTCTCAAATCCAGAACCATCTCCAGTCCTCCTGATTCCTATCTGGCCACTGGAGCCAGATGGCTCTGGAGGAGAAAGTGAGACTTAGCACAGCATCCTCCTCATTCAAATCCAATTCATGTGCTTGGTATGATGTCACCTCCCTGATAATTGTGGTCTTCTTGGAAAATGAAGGGCAGGGGGCAGCTAGGTGGCTCAGTGGATAGAGCACCAGGCCTGGAGTCAGGAGGACCTGAGTTCAAATCCAGCCTCAGACACTTAAGAATTACCTAGCTGTGTGGCCTTGGGCAAGCCACTTAATCCCATTTGCCTTGCAAAAAAAACAAATGAAGGACAAATGTTAAAAGAAGACAAGAAGAGTCTGGAATTTGTGTCAACATATTTATGATGTATTCATGTCATCAAATCCAGAATTATGGATCTGATGGGAAGATGGTTTACCAGGAAGACATTCTCTGAATAAAAGCCCCATGGGAGTAGGAGAGTCCCACTCTGAGAAGCTGAATGGAGATAGGTGATCAGCCTCTTTAGGTCTTTAGGTCTTCTTGTCACTGTCCTTTCCCATTCTAAAATTTTATGAGTAAAGAAACCCTTTTGCCCCAGGGTTCCCCCAAAACTGTACAGTGATGTTTTTGAGGCATAATTGTATAAGAAAGGTGACTGTGAGTAGAAAAATCACTAAGAACACAAGAATTCAGACTCATTGCTATGGTGGGAAAGGTGGGAGCAGATCAGTTGAAAATGTTTGTGCGGGAAAGAGGACAGAATCATTTCCTGGAATTTCTGAGATCTTAAGAAAATATACAACGAGATAAATTTATACTACCCATATATTAGTGAAAATCAATTTCTCATAAGACAAATGAAGATTACTGAAATATAAAAAAATAAACAAGGAATAAATAAATCAAGACTAATAGCCAAAAAGACAACCAATAAAGCATTTTATAAACTGGATTCTCCAATATTTTTTCACATTTGACTCTATTTTATATTAATAGTATTTTATTTTTTTCCAGTGACATGTAGACATAGTTTTCAATATTCATTTTTGTAACATTTTCACTTTTGCTCTCTTCCCTCCTCTCCCCCTTCCCCAAGAGAGAATGCAATCTGATATAGATTATGCCTGCGAAATCATATATTTTACTCATTTTATTTTTTTCCGTTTTTTACAAGATAATGGGATTAAGTGACTTGCCCAAGTTCACACAGCTAAGTAAATATTAAGTTTCTGAGGTCAAATTTGAACTCAGACCCTCCTGACTCCAGGGTCAGTGCTCTATCCACTGCACCACCCAGCTTTATTAATAAAGAAACCTTTATTAATAATCTTTTTTATCATATTCTTCCTTCCCTATATTTCTTCCCCAGCCTCTTCCCAGAGAGCCATCCTTTATAACATAGACATTTTAAAGAAGAAAAAAAATCAGCAAAACTAATGAACACATTGACTTATAATCCAGTCTGAAATTATATGGAGAGTTCCACTCCCAGGGAACTCCCCACTTCTAGGGAAAGGAGGTAATTTCTCATTTTTCTTCTTTTCAATCAATATTGAACTATGATCTTACAACATTCCATTGGGATTATTTTGTTGTTTTCCCTGCTTACAATGTTATAATCATTGTGTATTCTATTTGCCTCATTCTGCTCACTGTACTTTGATTCATTCCAAAGAAGTCTTTCCATGCATCTCTGCATTATGTTCACCATGTCTTACCACAGAGCAATATTTCAATTTATTCATGTAACATGGTTTGTTTAACTATTTCCCCACTAATGGATATCAGTTCTTTGCTATCATAAAAAAAGAGCTTGCTATAAGTATACAAAGTCTTTATTTTTTACCAGTTTTCTGGGTGTATAGTAAAATCCCAGAGTTCTTTTGATTTTCATCAAATTTGGAGCATTCTTTCATATAGTTAATTTCTGAGAATAACTTATTCAGATCCTGTTAACTTTTCTCTCTAGGGAATAGCTTTAGTTTTAGATAATCAAACCTTACAGAGGCAATTGATTCAAAAATGTTTTCCCAGTCTACCACTTTTTTCTTATCATAAATGCATTCATTTTGTTTGTGCAAAAGTTTTTCAGTTTCCCTATAATCAAAAATGACTATTTTAGCTTTTGTAAATTGCCACTATCCCTTATTTGGTTAAGAATATATCTCCTACCATTGTACAAATTAAGAACAACATTATGAGATGATGAATTGTGATGGACACAGATCCTCTCAGTAGTTCAGAAATCAAGGACAACCCTGAGAGACCTGCTATGGACAATGCCAGCTATCTCCAGAGGGAAAAACTATGAAGTCTAAATACATAATATATTCACCTTTTTAAAACTTCTATTATATATGTTGCTGCTTTCTAATGTTTTTTCTTTCCCCTTAATTCTAATTCCTTTTTTCACAACATGGCTAATATATAAATATGTTAAACATGAATGAGCATATACAACTTTTCAGATTCTTCATCACCATGGGGAGGGGGTAGAAGGGAAGATGATAGAAAAAATGTGAAACTATAAATTTATAAATGGATTAATGCTGAAAAACTAGCATTGCATGTAATTGGAAAAATTAAATAAAATTTCAGTTAAAAATGCATTTCCTAACTATGCCTAAAAAACAATAAAACTGTGCTTACTCTTTGGTTTAGCAATACCACTAGTTGAGAACATATCCCAAAAAGAACATAAAAAGGGGAGAAGACCTACATGTACAAAAAAAAAATATAGCACTCTCTTTGCATTAGAAATTGAATGTCCACTAACTAAAAAAGTGACTGAACAAATTATGGGATATGAATATGCTAGTAAGAAGTAAGGAGAGGAAGATTTCAGAAAAGCCTGGAAAGACTTGCTTGAAGTGATGCCGAGTGAAGTGAGCAGAACCACATTAACACAACATTGTGATATGATCAACTAAGATGGATTCAGCTCCTCTCAGCCCAGTTCCTTGATCAAGGACAATTTTAAAGGACTCGTGATGGAAAATACCATCCTGAGAAAAAACTGTGGAGTCTAAATGCAGAGAAAAGCATACTAGATTCACTTTTAAATTTTTCTTTTTTTCTTTCTTAAGTTTATTTTCCCCTTTAGTTCTAATCTTCTCTAACAATATGACTAATATGAAAATATGTTAAACATGATTATATATGAAGAGCCCAATTCAGATTGCCTCCTGCCATGGGGAGAAGGGAGAGAAGGAAGTGTGGTGGAAAAAAATGTGGAATTCAAAAGCTTGCAAAAAGATGAATGTGGAAAACCATCTTTACTTGATTTGGAAAAAATAAAATAAGTAACACTATAAAAATTCTTTTCCTAAATGTTCTGTGAAAGTTTTATCATTTTCTTCTCTTCTAATTTGTATGGGCCTGATCACTAATATTCAGTACATTTACCTAGAATGAATTTGTTGTGGAATATGGTGTAAAATATTTATCTAAACCTAATTTCTGCCAAACTGTTATCCAGTTTTGCCAGTATTTCTTATCAAATAGGGTTGTTCCCCCCCACACCCATATCAGTTATGTTTTCAAGTGAATTGGATATTTTTTATTTTTTATTTTTTTATTCTTCCTTATCTAGTCTCTTCTATTAATCCACTTTTCAATATTTTACCTAGTACCAAATAGTTTTAATGATTACTGCTTTATAATATAATTAGAGATCAGAAAGTTCTATTTCCCTTTCATTCCTATCTTTTTTCCATCATTTCTTTTGGCTTTCTTTTGTTCCTCCAAATGAACTGTGCTATTATTTTATCTAACTGTAAAATATCCCTTTAGCTGTTTGTTGTAGCACTAATATATATAAATTAATTTCAGTAAAATTGCCATTATTATTAATTGGCACAGCCCAGCCATGAACATTGAAGACTTACCCTAACTATTTAAATTGTTCTGACATTCCACTCTCTGTCTATAACACTATAGATTTATGGATTTAAAACTGATCTTGAAGTTCATCTGTTTAATGACCTCATTTTGCCAATGAGAAAACTGAGGCCCAGGCAAGTGTAGGGATTTCCACAAGATCAGACAAGTAGTAAAAGATTCTAACAGAGGTCCTCTGATTCCAAATCTCATAGATATTTTTCTACTCTACTATTTTTCAAACTGCAAACCATTTTTTACCTAGACTGAGAGACTGAACCAAGCTCTCACTCCCATGGAAGATCGCTCTAGATAATTGATTCTTTAGTCTATTTATTTTGACACTATAGATTTTTCCCAACAAAACCCTAGACAAACCCTCTCCACAAAGTCCATTTCCCAAAAAAACATTTGATCGATCATTAAGGGAAGGGAGGAAGGTGCCTCTTACACGTGAAAGCTAATGTTGGGTGTTTTAACTGACCAGGATTCTGTTGCTTCTGCCTATTGACTTACATAAATGTAGTTAGATTTGGGGTGTTTGGTCAGTTTGGGCTTTTTTATTGTTCTTTTGTCTCAGCTCTGCTCAGAATAATTCATCATTTTCTGGGGTTGAATATGTTCAGTCTTTTGAGCACTAATGGGATTGAGTTACTGGCTTGACCTTGGGATTTTCAGTGTGTTCCCCCCCATCTTACTTCTCCTTTTCTTATTATGGGGTCATCTCTTTATCTTGGCCTCGGCCTTCAGATTTCCCTGCTCTGCCACCCTCTTAACATCCAACAAGGAAAAGGTCAATGGTTTATCTTCGCCTTGGGTTTCTTTTCTGCTGTTAGTGAGCTGAGGGGAAAGGGGAACCCTTTGAAAAGCAACTCCAACAGTGCAGTCTATTGGAACTAAAAAAATTTTTCTGTTCACCACACTCTCCAAGCAAGAATGAACTCTCAAAGGAGGACAGCTGTCCAGTACTTGGAATAAGTTTGGGGTAGGGGAAAGTCTCCTCAGGTTGGAAGTATTTAAGCAGAGACTAGATAGAATTCAACATTTCCCCAATAGAAAGTCAACCCCCCAAACTTACATTTTTGTCTTTTGAGTCTATGACACCTAGTAATATATCTGGAACACAGCAGGCATTTAAACAATGCTTCTCTGTTAGAATATAAAGTCCTTGAGAATAGAGATTACTTTATTCTTTAGTTGCTAAAGTCCCTCAAATGGCTGGAATTTTTCATTTTTTATAATTCCAGATCTGAGTGTATACTTTTTTTCTTCTTTTTGATATTTAGTATTTGATTTTTTCCCCAGTTACATATAAAAACAATTTTTCACGTTCGTTTTTAAAACTTCTAAATTTTCTTGATTGCTCCTGCCCCACTCCCCCTCATTGAGAAAGCAAGCAATTTGATACAGATTATAAATGTGTAGTCAAGTAAAAACATTTCCCTAATAGTCATATTATGAAAGAAAATATAGACACCCTGCCCCCCAAAAAAAGAAACTTCAAGAAAAATAAAGTAAAAAAAAGTTTGCTTCAATCTGTTCTCAGAAAACATCAGTTCTTTCTCTGAGCATTCTTCATCATAAGTCCTTCAGAGTTTCTTGGATCACAGTATTGCTGAAAAAAGCTAAGTGAATAACATCTTAAAATATTACTAATTGGTACATGGTGGCTTTCACTTTGCATCAGCTCATGTGAGTCTTTCCAGGTTTTTCTGAGAGCATCCTGCTCATCATTTCTGATCATAATTATAATTGGTTCAGCTATTGCCCAATTGATGGGCATATTTCTTGAGTGTAATTTTGGCTCCCAGGTGGGTAATAGTGTGACTAGGTATAGAATTGGGACTGAATTTAGGAAAACCTGAGTTCAAATCCAGTCTGTGTGACCTTGGGCAAGTCACTTAACCTCTGTCTACCTCAGTTTTCTTTCTCTAGAAAAATAGGAATAATACAAGGAGTGACTTTGTAGGATTGTTGTGTTGCAGGATCAAATGATGCACTTTGCAGACTTCAAGGTTTTATAGTCATCCTTGCTGTCACAATATAATAACCACACAAAAAGATTCACATGTGATCATAGGCAAGCTGCTCAATCTTCCTGGACCTCAGTTCCATCACTAGTAAATTAGAAGATGAGAGTCAGGGACCGCCAAGGTCCCTCCTGGCTCAGGATTTGTCAGTCTATGATCTCCTAACTTGGATTCAAAGCTCCTAGAGCTTGGCCACACTGGCATCTCTGTAAACATGGGAAACCACTGCAGCAGGTGTCCAGTAGGCTGACATTAAATTGCCTTCCTGCCGGGTGAATCTGGGTTTGATTTGTGCTAACACCCTTTTAATGTCTCTGGAAAAACCATAATAAACACATCTCTCTTCTGTGAAGTGAGCATGTAGATCTGTAATCCGCGGTAAATTAGAAAACACTGGCATACCTAATAAAAATTCTCTCTGAGTCGTTTACCGTTTCGCAAAGAGCCAGATGAAGTGAAACCAGACCTGGCTCCGGCTCAAGCCTAGGTCAGTGGCACCACTTGGGCAAATGATGAGAGCTTCCATTAACTTGGATTGGCAGGTCTCCCAAACTGGTTCACATCTGTACTCCAAAACCTCTACGGTACAGATAAAGTGGTATTTCTTGAATGATGGGAGATGGGTGGAGGGTAAAGAGCAGCTATCTATGAGGCTAACTTGAATGGAGGTGGGGAAGCTCCTTTATGAACCTTGTGCCCATCCCAAAATCTCTCCTCTTCTCACTGGCCAAGTTATCTAAAATCACCACCTATAGACTCACGCGTTGTATAAATTACTGGTGGTATGGGGGTAAGATTACTGGTCTGGGGTCTCAGAAGATCTGGGTTCTGTTTCTGATCTTAGGCAGGTCATCTCACTTCCCTAGGTCTTGTTTACTTCTTCCATAAAGTGGGACTAGAGTTGGGTTATTCCAACCCAAAGTATGCTTTCAACCAATGAAATATCTTGATTCCCCTGAGGAAGAGTCCTAGAATCAGAGATTTTAAGCTGGAAGGGAACTTTGGGTCATCAAATCGAAGCCTCTCATTTTATAGATAAAGAAACTGGGGTCAGATGACTTAGCCAGTCACATTGCTAATATCTGAGGCAGGATTTGAACCCAGGTCTTCTTGATTACGAGTACAAGACCTTTCCTTCTATGCTATGCCACCTCTTCAAGTTCATCTGGGGGGGGGCAGGGGGAGGGGGCTCTCCCAAGCTCAAGAAGCATTGAAGAGAATTTGAACCGAAATTCAAATCCAGCCTGGAGACTCAGAGATGAGGAGGGAGACTCAAATGTTTAGATATATGGGGGTGTATATATCAGACAGATGCCATCTGGGGCATGTTTTTAGAGACAGTTTGGATTGAACTTGGTATCTCAAAGATCTAGGTTAGAATCCTACCTCAGACACTTCTCTGAGTATAACCTGAATGTAATCTCAGGTGAGTCAATTAACCTTTCTTGACCTGATGACCTGCCCCTCCTAGTTTTAAATCTATTCTCATACAATGCTAGATGAAGTAAGAAGTTTTTGGTAGCAAATGTCTTCTCAACTAGTAAAAACAAAAATGTGCTATAACCTCTTCTTGTCACTAAACAGACAAATGAAAGATTTCCTCTAGCTCTGACATTCATGGTTCCAGGAGACTATGATTAGGTGGTACCAGCATCTCTACATGTCCCCTGTTAAATTAATGGACATTTATTGCCATTTTTGCCACTGTAGAGAGGAGGAAGCATGTCCCTGAAGGAATGGAACACAGGAAAGGCACATTGTTTTCATGACTCCTGAGGGGATGACCAGGTAGAAGTAGAAGAGTGTCTCAGTGGGGGTGGCAGCAGGCTGCATGAGGAGTATTGGGCACCCAGAGTAATGAGTAAAAATGGAGTGACAGGGAAGCAAAGGAAGCAAAAGAAGAGTTTTAACCTCATCATATTTTTTTAATTGATCAGTATTCAAATGTGTAGCAGAAAAATATGATTGAGGAAACTATAGTTGAGTGGATATAGACCCACCTCCTTGCAAATAGGAGCTGTGGAATGAGCAAGGGATTGGACTTGGAAAATTGGGGTTCACAACCAGGCTAACCCTTACTCCTTTGGAGTAAGTAACTATCTAGTGGATAGTTCAAACACAGCTGAGGCACTCAGTAGGTGTGAAACCCTGGGCTGGTCACCTAGTCACTGTCTGCCTCAGTTTCTTCATCTGTAAAATAGAGATAATCATAGCAGGGTTGGTTGTGAGGAAAACATGAAAGAGTACTTGTAGAGTCCTTTGCAAAAATTAAAATGATTTGTAAATGCTTGTTGCTGTTATTATTTCTTGGAAAAGTCACTTCTCTATAATGGAACAGCTGTAGACCAGATGACTTAAAGGGAGAAGCCCTTCCGAATCTGTGATTCCATGACCTCTGGACTGACCATGGGACAGTGGATGTCTGAGGTTTTCTCTAGGATTTGGGTTAAAATCTCAGCTTGGACACTTCAGACGTGTGTGACCTTGTATATTTCAGTTAACCTCTGGACCTCAGGTTCCTCCCCCTAGATGGAGAAGGTTGGACAATGCCTTAACCCAGACAGTGTCACAAGACCACAGAGGTTACTTTGGAGGTCATCTTAACTACTGGTCAGTGGGCATCAGGGTTTTGTGTTGAATGTTGAATTTGGAGTCAGAAAGCCTTGAATTCAAGCACTAAATGACCTCAGAGATCCCTTCCAGATCTCAATCCATCTTCTCAGGGAGGTGATGATTTGAAATTTGGCCAATGAGATGAATGTGTCATCAATGACTAGAGAGGTAGTGTGCTACAATGGGTGGAGCATTAGAGTTGGAGTCAGGAGAACCTGGGTTCAAATCCTATCTCAAATACATTCTAATCATGTGAGGTAGTTAAATGAGCAAATCTCTTAATCTCTGCGGGCCTCAATTTACTCATCTGTAAAATTAGGGATTCAACAACCTTTAAGGTTCTTTTAACTGTAGGTTTCTACTAATACAGGTGCACATCTTCCTTGTTGCTGTTGATCCTTCATTTTCTTTTTTTTTAAGTTTTTTTTTGCAAGGCAAGGGGGTTAAGTGGCTTGCCCCCAAGGCCACACAGCTAGGTAATTAAATGTCTGAGGCTGGATTTGAACTCAGGTCCTCCTGACTCCAGGGCCAGTGCTCTATCCATTGTGCCACCTAACCTCCCCAATCCTTCATTTTCAAAGAGGACCAGTGCATCATAGGATGATATCTTGACTTGTAAGTGCATTGGATTTAAGTGAGGCGTCAGAGTCATCAGCCTCACTTCTGAACCAGGGTCATCAAAATCCAGTATTAGGACAAAAGTCAGGACAGCTGTGGTTAACCAAATAGATGACCTTGGTGTCTTTGATGGCTGACCAAGCTCCACAGGGCCTGCTTCAATTGTCTTCATGGTTGTTGGAATAAATTGTTCTCATTCCCCCATTTCACTAAGGGAAGTCTTGACATATTTGGGGTAGGCACCCCCCCCCAATTGACTAATGGATTGAGGCTCATTGACTTGATTTAGCCCATCTACTGAAATATTTTACCAGAATATAGCCATCACACTTGCTATAGTTTCTTGGAACCACATATTTCTTTCTTTCTTTGTTGTTTTTACAAGGCAATGGAGTTAAGTGATTTGCCCAAGCTAGTAATTATCAAACTAGGCAATTATTACGTCTGAGGTCACATTTGAACTCAGGTCCTCCTGACTCCAGGATCAGAACTCTATCCACTGAACCACCTAGCCGCCCCCTAGAACTACAGGTTTCAAGGTGGACACCACTGGTGGGTGAGCAGCCCTGAAAAGAACTCTACAAGTAGTCATAACAGAGGTGCTGGTCCCCTCTGAAAACCCCACACAGCTTAGAGACCTGTCTAGAATAAAGAGAAGTTAATCATCCTGCTCATGATCACACAAACTATATGTGTCAGGGGTGAGACTTAAATCCAAATGTTCTTGGGTCTGGAGCCAACTTTCCATCCAAATACTTTACTTCTTTATCCACAAAATCTAATGTATGTACCTCGTACAACTCATTCACCCTCTCTAGATCTCAGTTTCTTTAATCTCTAAAATGAAGGGTTGGGACTTGGTAGGTTCTCTAGGTCCCTTCCAGCTTTAGAGCTATGATTTATAAGTCAATTAAGTTAGTTGCCTCTATGACAACTATGAAAGATGCTCTAGAAAGAATTCCAGCACCAGGTGACATATAGAATGGAAAACACCATATTTTGGCATTTTCCTGATCAACCTGGAGGAAAATCTCTTTCAGAGAAAAGTCTCCCCCCCAAGGAGGAAGGTGCCCTACATCTGTTCCATTGATGGAAGGTCAAGAGAGGCTAACCCTGCTCACCTCCACCAATGGGGCAAACCCAAGTCTCAATGCCAATTCTTGAACCAGAATTGAGTGGACTTCCGCTGATTAAGGATGGAGAAGCTATACCTGAGGAGGAGGCAGACAGCAACGCATCACACTGTGCTGGGATATCATTAAACAGTGCTTTAGTGTACAGTAATGGGAAACCTTTCCTGGCGATAATCTTCTGTAATGCGCTGTTGAGCCCTAGTGTTATTTAAACAGAGAGAACAAGTACTATCATAAATCTACACCTGAGACTCCCAGACGAGAGATGCTTAACGACAGGATCCTATCTATTACGAGACTGTGGAGATGAAGAGGATGTCGTGACTCGGTCCATCCAATGACCTGCCCATTCATCCTTGGACACACCAGCCTGGACACCCACCTCCGCCACCTCCCCCAAGACCCCTTCCCATCCTTAACAGAGGGAGGCTGGGGGCAGGCCTAGCTCACCCGCTTCACTACACTGACGTCCTGGCTGGCATTTCGGTTTCTACATCTCACGCTTCCCAAGCCCCTGACCTTTTCCATTCTCCTGTAGCCATCAGTCTCCAGACTCCAAGCCGAATAACCAGTAGATCTGTTGATGAGGGTGGGAGGTGAGGGGGGGAGGGTACCGTGAAAAGCACAACAGCCAGAGTGTGGACGATCCCCCCCTCCCCTTGCCAGAGCCAGGCAGTGAATCGTGGCCCATCTGGGACAAGATGCTAACATCATCCACTGTATTCTGGCCTCCCCCCCCCATTTTCTATGGCCCAGAAGCTCAGCACCCAGGATATCATTCTTCTCAGGTCTGACATCATGGCTACAGTAAGGTATCCTGGGGCTTGAATATTAGCAAGACCAAAGGCGGCCAGTCATTCCTGGAATGGTGTGTGTTCACAGCATGGGGCTCAGTTGTTCTGGGGAAAGAAAAAGGCGGCATTGTCCTGGTCTCACTAAGGACTGGAACTCAAGGATGGAGTGAATGTATTGGTGTATAAAAAAACTCACTTAGAAAGAGGCAAGAGAAGAAAAGAGTGAGAGGGAGACTACTGGGTAGGGGAAAAACAGACAAAAGGGACCAAGTTGAGGTTAGCAGGGAGAAAGAGGACAAGGCCAGCCTCTGTTGGCTCAGAGGGAAGCAGACTGGGCTTCCAAATGCACCCCTTTGCCCATCTGGAAGCCAAAGGGACCTCTCAGGTACTCATAGAGGAAAGTTTAAAATGGGAAAGATTAATACATGTTAAGAAAAAAAGAAGGTAGGTATCAGAAGATAAAATGTGGGACTCCAAAGTACTAAAGAGATAATGAGTGGACATAAAATTATTCATAGCACTATGATGGGGGGACTGGAGGAATGTGCAGAGAAGAGGACCGAGGCAGAGATTGATGTCCAGCAAAGGAAGAAGAAAGAGGAAAAGTGAACCATGAAATAGAACCAAGGGGATGACAGGGAGTGAGAGGGAAGGAATGATAAAAAGATGAATCATGCTAAGCAAGCATCAAGGCCAAGGGGATCAGGTTTAATAGAGTTCAAAGCTAAGGGAGAGTTAGGGAAAAAAAGGGGGAATCCCACTCCTCAAAGCCACCTACCATCCATATAAACACTCACCAAATCTGAAAATGATCCTGGGAGGCTTGTTTGTCTCTGAAAAAAATTAAGTACCAGGGTGGAAAGAGAGGTAATGTTTTTCCACAGTCAAGGTGAACTTGAAACTATCTAGGAAAAAGTGCTAAGTCCAAAGCCTGAAGACAATGCTAGAGAAGGGGTAAGGGGTCCAAGTATTCCAACAGGGGCACTGGTGCATAGAATATAGACCTTGGACTCAGGAAAAGTTTGGGGTTCCAGATTTGAGTATTCTTATGCTTCTGGAATAAAATTCCATCTCAAATGTCCCTGGACACATCTCTTGCTCTCTCTGAGTCTCAGTTTCCTCACTGGTACAATGAAGATATTAATAGTATTTGCCCCATAGGGCTTTTGACTAAGAGATTTTGTACAGCATTTTGGTCAACCCCTCCCCAGTCTTCCCAAAGGTGTGCAGATAGGAGCCAGTAAAAAAATTCTTTAAACTGGCTGCTTGAGCTTTAGAATCTCTTTCTGCCATGGGAATCAAGCTACAAATGGCATGTTTTCCTGGAAGACAGTCTTCTAGTCTTCAAGACTGAGACCACCTACTCCCATCTGTAGGCTTAGGTTCACCTCAGGCTTCAGGAAGTAATAATGTTCCTCCTTAAATCACACATATGACTCTAGAAATGAGAGGCAGACAGACAGATAGACATTCAGAAAGACAAAAAGAAAGATAGACAGACAGACAGACAGATAGATAGATAGATAGATAGATAGATAGATGAATGGATGGATGGATGGATAGATCAGAAAGATAAATAAATGGATGGATAGCTAAAATAGAGAGATGGATAGATGAATAGACAGACAGAGATGGATAGATGGATAAATAAATATGATAAAGAGATAAGATAGATGAGAAGAGAGAGAGAATACTGTAGATCCAAAATCATATCAAGTTACCTTTGGATCATGGCTTTAGAGTTAAATGGGATGTTATCTGTTACCCCAAATAAATAATGCAAATACACTTTCAGTATTTATATCTTGAATATACAATATAATTTTCAAAATTTTACTTATTTAAGGCAATGGGATTAAGTGGCTTGCCCAAGGTCTCACAGCTAGGTAATTATTAAGTGTCTGAGGTCAGATTTGAACTCAGGAACTCCTGACTCCAAGGTCAGTGTTTTATTCACTGTGTCACCTAGCTGCCCCTATACAATATAATTGACACACAAATGTATGACTATTTTTTAATATGTGTGTAGAGGCTATTGACATGAACAAAATACAAATTAATTTCAAAGGTTTCAGAGTTTACATTATCTTCCCTATTCATATCAGAATTTAATATGTTCTATATATTACTTATCTCTATCATATAAACTTGCCTCAAACATAACTCAATTTTGACTTGGGAAGGAAGGGTGAGAGGGAGAGCGGGGTATAGAAATTATTTCCAGAAATTGCTGGGACATAAAATAAAGATTAATTTTAAAAAAGAATGTGTACTATTGTTTTTGTCATCCTATATTTTCTCAATTCAGTTCTCTTTGCTCTTACCCCATTCGAGTTTAAGCTCCTTGAAGGTAAGGATTGTGTTTGGGGGGGGTTGTTATTTGAACCTCCCAGCACTTAGCATGGTTCCTGAAAGTAAGTTCTCAGTAAATGAACTGATTTGAATTAAAACTAATATTGTATGATTTGACCTGAATTGAGAATGATAGGTCAATCACAATGGAAGAGCTGGGAAATGTTTTGACCTCCTATTTAAAAGATTAGGGGACAGTAGACCAGATGGTCTCTAAGCTCTAAATATTTTGAGTTTAAAGACCTTGGTGCTGAGCCAAAGTCCTCACATTCATAAATTCCATCCTGCTTCTGACCTATAATTGGCTATGTGACCCTAAACAAGTCACCTAACCTCTAAGTGTTCCAGACAACTCTCAAAGCCTCCTTAGTTGCTGATAGGTTGCTGATATTCTTTGGTGAAGGGAATTTCCCCAAGGTATGTTCCTATCTGGACACCTATCCAAAATAAGCCATCAGATGGAAAGGCAGACCTGACCTAAAACATGGCCTTGAGTCACAGAAGGATGATTCTAGAACTGGAAGCAACCCGAGAGGTCAACTGACCCCTTTTGAGACCTAGAAAAATTAAATAACTTGTTTCAGGTCACTCAAGTGGCAAATAGCAAAGTCAAAATTCTAACTTGGATTTTAAAATGGAAAATGTGTTTCTCTTGCAGGAAGGCTCCCCTCAGTATCCCACCTCTATTTATAAAACCACAAATCCTGCTCAGATTCTGAGCGTTTTTCCCATTGGAAGTCTGGAAGGGCAAGAAATTCCCTTTGGCCCCTGAATGACTCTATGAGTTGGGAATGTTTATATTAAGAAGGGGCAAGAAGCCTGCCTCCCACCCAGAGGATTTGTACATAGAAAAATAATCATATTGAGACTAGATATTGGCCAGGGATTAGGATGATAGAGCTAGACCTTGGAAGAGACTCCACAGGTCATCTAGTCCAAACTCTCCATTTTACAGATGAGCAACCAGGGCCCAATGAGGTAAACTGACTTGTTCAAGGTCACGCAGCTAGAAAACCAGTGTTCAAACCCAAATCATCTGACACCAAATCCACCTCCCTATCCAGAAGATAATAACAGATTTTCAACATGAAAAGGAACTGATAACTGAAGGCATTCCTAAACATCAAATTAATACCTTAAGAAGACTCCACAGCAGGGATGCCTAGCTCTTTTTTTGTTGCATGGATTCCTGTGGAAGCTGATGGACCATTCTCAGAATAATGTTTAGAAATGCTCAAAATAATATATGGTGTTTTAGAGAAAGTCAATTGTATTGCAATAAAGATATCACTTTTTCTTCCATATCCACGTTCATGTTTCCTTTGAAATCCATAGGGAACTCTAGGTTAAGAATCTTTGACTTACAGGTTAAAAAGGGTAGTCATTTGGGGGAAAATATTTTTTTAAAAAAAGCAGGGAGAGACATCTTGGAAAATAAGGCAATGGGAAGAGAAAATATTTAAGTAAATGAGAAAGATAAAGCAGATTAAACCTTACAGAATGTAAATATACTATTTATATAAGCAAAAAGACTGGATTAGTCAGGCGGGGACAGAGCAAGAGGAGGAGGAAAAGGAAAAGGAAGAACTAGAGGTAAAGGAGGAGAAAAAGAAGAAAAGAGGAGGGGGAGAAAGAGAAGAAAAGGAAAAAGGAAAAAAAGAGGGGAAAGAGAAGGAAGAAAGGGAGGAAGAGGAGGAAGAAAAGAAGGAAGATCAGAAATCACCCTGAATAAGGACAGAGAGGAACAGAAGAGAAAGCATGAATTCAGAACAATCCCCCAACCCACAAAACAGATGGTTTGAGAAAGCAATATTAAAATTTAAGGATAGAAAACTAGACAGACAAGAGAGTATCTATCAATGGATTAGAACATGGGGACATGGGAATTGAAAGTTAAAACATTCAACCACCAAATAAAGTGATTTCACATAATATCTGTGACATTCCATGTCAAAAACATAATAATAATCATATCCTTCCAAAAGATCACCAAAATTAACACCATATATATTTAAACTTCCTCCAGCTTCTACTCCAAAGCCCATGTGTCACTGGAGATGGTCAGTGGAGAATATATTCTATCAAAGTCTCTACTAAGCTAGAAAGACATTGAGTATGGTCCCAGTACCATGATGCATCTGGGATTCAAAGGGACTTGGCCTCTTCTCTGGGAGGCTGGCCACCAGACAAAAAACTCTTTGGCCATGGAAACCCATGAAACAAATAAAAATAAAACATGGCGAACAGGTCTGTGTGACCCTCCATCCTTCAGATTTTAGTCTTTGGGTGGGTAGTATTCTAGTGGGAAAGGGAGCAGAAGATATTGAGAATTGTGGAGTTATTATGTAAATAGGGAAAGAACACTGGTTCTGGAAGTAGGGGAAATGAGTTCAAATTCTTCTTCAGTGGCTGTATGACCTTGACTTTGACCTCTCCTGGTTCAGTTACACCATATGTAAGATGGAAGTGTTGAACTAATTGACTTCCAAGTCCCTTTCAGGTCAGGATCTTAGATCTTAGATTCTATAATTACTTTGGCCAAGTCACTTAATGTGTCTGGGGATTTAATTTGTTGATTGTTGAGGGTGAGGGTAAGGCTTAGTGGTGAGCTAGTAATAAATGTTTAACAACCAGTTCTTGGGAGAAGGGAGCAGCATGTATACATGTCACACTTTTCATTTTAATCTACACTATTAACATATTCTCTTTCATTTTCTTAAATCCAGGAAATCAACGATACAATAATGTATTTTAATTTTAAGGACAGTATTTGCCCTTTTTTGAGATAGAAATGCTGTCCTTAAAATTCAGTACATTCACTTTAACCCTATTACCTTCAAAAAATATATAAATAAATAAAAGAAAATTAAAATCCAGCACACTCCTGCGTAAGCTAAATGTAGCTCCAGATTTCAGTCATTCCTATGACCATTACCTTTTCTATTAAAATAGCCAAAATTTATATAGCACTTTGCATATTTCGTCTCATATTTTCACAAAAAAAATCCTATGAAGTAGGTGCTATGACTATTCTGATATGGAGAGAGGGGAGGAGGTTTGCCCAGATCCCCACAGTCAGCTAGTAAGGGTCTGGGGGGTGGGATTTATAGATTCATAGATTGGGAGATAGAAAGGAGAGGTAGCTAGATGGTGCAATGGATAGAGCATCTGCCCTGGATTCAGGAGGACCTGAATTCAAATCTGGCCTTCCAGATTGCCTAGCTGTGTGACCTTGGGTAAATCACTTAACCCTGCTGCCTTCAATAAATAAAATGTTTTAAAAAGGGGAATGGAAAGGACCCATGAGGTCTATACATTTCATTTTACAGATAAGAGAAGTGACATAGAGAGGCATTTGCCACCCAATACAGTGCTCTCTTTCCTGTTCTACTTTGCCTCTGAAAGTAAATGATATGGGATAGCTAGGGACCATCGTGGGTGGGAAATCTGCCCTGGAGTCAGGAAGCCCTGAGTTCAAATTTGGTCTCAGATACTTACTAGCTGTGTGAACCTGGGCAAGTCACTTGACCCTATTTCCTAAAAGAATAAAAATAAAACTAAAACCACATGATATCAGATAAATGAACTGGGCCAGGTTTAGAGGAAATAATGCTAGATCCAGGACTCTGTCTGAGACAAAGAGGAAAGCTTCTAGCATGTGGGTATTCTCTTCAGGGAGAGCCAGTGGAAGAATGCTGATCCCAAATGAGCAGGGTGAGAGAGTATGCCTGGGTTTTAATTTGTACTGGGAGACTGAAATAATCGTATTGATAAGCACACAGATCTGTGGGAGTATGTTAAGCATGGCTTAGTTTAAAGTTTCTTAAATAAATTACAGTGCATTAAAATTATTTACTCCTCTCTTGCTGAGATTATTCAAAACTGTACAAGCAAGAAGGGTGGCCACAGAGGCATTGGCACTCATTGCTTTGACCTACCCCCACCCCAAGTTCATTTCATTTGAAGTACTTTTGAGACTCACCTTAAATCTCATCTACTCCAGGAGGTTCCCCACCTCTCTCAGATCCCCTCCTACACACTCTGCATATCTCTAGATACACTGTCATTGTCCCTACCTAGTGATCTGTAGTCTTCACCATTAGAAGGAAAGCTCTTTGAGGGCAGCACCTGTCTCTTTGCAATTCTTTGAATCCCAACCTTTACCTACTACATAGTAAGCATTTTTAAAATGCTTGCTGACTTGCCTTAATTTGACTTTTTAAATTTCATCTCCTAAGAAATTGGTTCAGAGATGTTTTAATATCCTTAACAAACATTTATTCAGCATCTCCTCTGAAATAGACCTTGGGGCTATACAGGCATCTAAGACCCAACCTCTGACCCTCGCAGACTTTGAACTAGAAAAAAACCTTAATCCAATCCTTTCATTTTATAGATGGAAAAATTGAGGCCCAGAGAGGTCAAGAGACTTGTCCGAAGTCACACAGATAATCAGTGATAGAGATAGGCAACAAAACCCTTGCTCTTTCCATCTTATCACACCACCTCTCCAAAGAAGCTTACAGTCGAGCTGGGAAGAAACTCTTGTTAAAGAAAAATAACACTGATTATTAGGTCACTGAATCCTGTATACCAGCCCAGTCTTTGCTTTCCAAATATCTATTCGCTTGATTTTTTCTTAGGGCTATAACTGCAGTACAAAAAATAACCAGGTGATCCATTTGTTGATAAACAACTTTTCCAAAAACTCAAAATTTTGCTCAATTATTTGAACACCAATGGAATATCCCTTGACCCCGAACAATCTCTTTTTTTCCATAAATAATGATGGTATTCAGATATTATTCTCAATATTTAAATCTAGTCGTTTTTCAGTCAAGTTCCACTCTTCACGACCCCGGGGTTTTCTTGGCAAAGATATTGGAATGATTAGCCATTTCCTCCTCCAGTTCTTTTTTGACAGATGAGAAAATTGAGACCAAGAGAGTGAAGTGACTTGCCCAGGGTCACACAGCTAGCAAGTATCTGAGATCAGATTTGAACTCCAGTATTCCTGACTTCAGATCAGACTCTCTATCACTGTGCCACCTAGCTGTTTAAATTTAGTCACTTAGAACTAAACCTGTCATTTATTAATATGATAGCTGTTTTCATTGCATTTTAATGTCTGTAACCAACAACACACATTATCACCTTTGAACCTCATTGAACCCCTGAGAGGTTGATATAATGAATATCAATCTCCCCCTTTCACAGTGATGAATTTGAGACCTGCTTTCACATAGCAGATAAATGTAAGGACTGAATTTTAATTGGGACTTCTCATTCATCACTATTTTGGTTTTCAAAATCATCTTTCTTTGGATTTTTTTTAACTTGTGTCCCTAATATTAGAGTTTAGGATGTCAGACTTTGTGGATAGCATGCTTCTAGGAAGAGCTGGGTTCAAATCCTAATTCTGATCCTTAATACATAATGTGCCTCTGGGGGAATCATTGAATCTAACATTTTCCCAACTGTAAAATGAGGAGGTTGGACAGAAGGTCCCTTCTGTTTCTAAATCTATGATTATATAACAGAGGGAGAGAAGCAGACAAACAGATTTAGTTATTGATAGATATGAAAGGAAAGGGAACTGGATTGTTCACTGATTTTACAAGCAAAGGGCTATATTTAAACCCTGGGAAAATATTCATTGTCACACTAAATGTTGAATGGCCAACTCAGTAGAATATCCCTTTCACCTCACCCTGGTTTGACAATTAGGGCCACCCTAGAAATCAACAGCTCCAAACTTGATCTCCATTCAGCTTGGAAGTGGCAAAGGTGAGATTAGCCCAAAGAACAGCAGCCAGCACCCAGATGGGCTGCTTTTCCTGAGCTTACCCAGGTCAGATTTCCTTCCCTGGAAACCAAGCCTAGGTCTTTAAGTTTTAATGGGTAAACCATAAAAGTCAGGAGCATTTCCAAACTAAGGACTATGAAAAAAAAAAGTTAGACTAACTCCTGATAAAAATTCATCTTTCCTTTATTCTGCCACCCACGCTAACCAACCTCTGGTCTCTTTGATGTGGATGGTACTGGGCAGGTAATGTTTTCCTAGGGATGAACCACCACTTGGCTGCAGATGTGGCTTTACTCTAACATTAGGCAGACTTGTCTTCTCTCCACCCTTCTGACTCCCACTCTCTTTGTTTTCGAGAACAAACATTTTTGTTGGCAGCTGCAGGGAAAACCACAGCCCCCATACCCCTTGCCTACACCATCACACAGAGTTGCCTGCTCACACAATATGGTCATATCTCCATTTTGGGGGGGGAGGTTCCAGTTCAAGGGCGCATCTGTTCCCATTTAGAGATGTAGAGACTCCTATCTTCTGGACCCCAAAGTGATTTCACATTTTGGCAACCCCTTCAGTATTTCAACATACGCAAACCCATATTTTCCTCTTTACCCTACTACCTTGGGCTGTCACCTAGCAGTTTTTGAAGCATGAAAAATATCCCACCTGGCAGCTGGGAGGGTTTAGAAAGAGTGGGCTGGTACCCAGCATCTTTTGGGATGGCATCACAAAAGACCCACCTGTTCTCCAGATTGAAGGAGGGACACTTTTTTTTTGTCTTTTGGAAATCTCTATTCAGGCTAAGGGAGAAGAGGGATTATTTTTAAAATGTGAGAAGAAACAACCAACTCTTGTCGACTCACATCGATTAAAGCTGGAGAAGATAAGAATAGTCTCCATTTGTAAGCATTTCATGATTACCAAGTGCTCTCAAATGTACCACTTTGTATAATAATGGTTTTTAATACAATAATATTAATATAATGGTTTTCTTTCGGTTTAGAAGACCATGACATCAGGGAGGTGATGCCATGACAAGCACATGAATTGGATTTGAGTGAAGAAGTGCTGTGCTAAGTCATCAGTCTCACTTTCTCCTCCAGAGTCATCTGGGTCCAGTGGCCAGATAGGAATGAGGATGACTGGAGATGACTCTGGATGCCAGGCAATTAGGGTTAAGTGACTTGCTCACACAGGCTGCAAATTTCTGAGGTTAAATTCGAACTCCCATCCTCCTGACTCCAAGATCAGTGCTTTGAATGCATGTGCAAAACCTCTGAGGGAGCCAGAAGGAAGATTCTCATTCCCATTTTACAGGAGAAACCAAATCAGACAGTAAATAACTTGTCCAAGATTACATTGCTTATAAGTAGCAAGGAAATGGATCTGCAATCTAGGCCTTCTTTGGACTTTAGTATCTTCTTCTGTTAAATGAACTAGAATTCAGGGGATTTCAACTGGTTTTTTCATATCATGGCAAAAATTTGGCAAAGCTAATGGACCCCCTTCTCATAATAATGTTTTAAAATATATAGGTTATTAAAAAAGAAACCAATTATAATAGAATATAGTTATGGGGGCAGCTAGGAGGCACAGTGAATAGAGCACCAGCCCTGGAGTCAGGGGTACCTGAGTTCAAATTCAGTCTCAGACACTTAATATTTGCCTAGCTGTGTGACCTTGGTCAAGTCACTTAATCCCATTGCCTTAAATAAATAATTTTTTAAAATATAGTCATCAAAAAATTTTTTTGAGGAAAAAAAAAGACCTCAAGTTAAGAACTTCTGGATTTGATCTCAGGTATCTTCTTTCTCTAAATTCTACAATCTCAAATCTAAGACTGCACTATGCCATGCTCTTCCTCTTTTTGGAGTCATTGAGATCAAGGTTATAGTCTGAGTCTAAGAGAGGTTGGAGAGAGTGATGAACTAGGTTCAAAATCTGCTTCAGATAGTTACTTTCTATATGATCCTGGCCAAGTCACTTAAATTCTCTGTCACCGTTTTCTTGTCAGTAAAAAAGGAGAGATCTGGATTTGATAACTCTTAGGGTCCCTTACAGCTCTAAACCTACAATCTTAGGAACTTTTAATGCTCCTAATTCTCAAACATTTGTATTGTTGATTATCAAGTCAATTCTAACATAATAAAATAAGGAACATAGAGTGTGAAGGGCCCCTTAGACGCCATCAAGTCCAACTCCCACTTTTTACAAATGAAGAGACTGAAGAAGTTATGATGAGGGAGTGGGGTGGCCTCTGAAAGTCCATCTCTACTACTGGAAAGACAAATGATGCCTCTATAGTTTCATATTTGATTTAAAATGTGCACTTATCATTTTGTGTGGTTATATACATCCTCACATAATAGAGTGAATATAGATATCAATTAAATATCATCTTGGCTGCTCATATTATAGCCTTCTCACTTTTGACAAGCAGATATACCAGTCACCGTCTTTCTTAAAGATGCTAATGAATGCTGATCATTATGACATCTGCCTGTAATTCCTACTCCTGGGAAAGCTGAGGCAGGCAGATTGATTGAGCTCAAGAGTCCTCAGCTAATGCCAGCGAGATGTCCTTATTAAGACCAGCACCAGTTTGGTGAACTCCTTAAAGTTGGGGGCCACCAAGCTACCTAAGGATGGGGTGAACTACCTCAGAAATGGACTAAGTCTATGCTGTTCAGCAATTAACCTGAGCTTCTGAACTTGGCTTCCAGTCAGAACAAGATAGGGAAATCCAGTCTTTAAAAAAAAAGTTATTGAATGGTGAGATGAAGAAGGCAAAGGACAAAGAATAAAAGATTTAGGCAACAGGCAAGAAACAGAGTCACAAATGTAATTCTCTTTATGTAACATCATAGAAAAACAATACCTTTTATTTGTAGGGGACATCATAGTTTTTTTGAAGGACCTTCACAAATGATGATGTTTGTCCTTTATTTCTTTC
This sequence comes from Macrotis lagotis, assembly GCF_037893015.1. Taxonomy (NCBI): domain Eukaryota; kingdom Metazoa; phylum Chordata; class Mammalia; order Peramelemorphia; family Peramelidae; genus Macrotis; species Macrotis lagotis. The sequence continues at coordinate 250,354,082 of NC_133662.1, read as the reverse complement.
TTATTTATTTATTTTTTTTTCAGTTAAGTGACTTGCCCAAGGTCACACAGCTAGGTAATGTCCTTCATTTTCTTTCTTTTTTTTTTTTTGCAAGGCAAGGCAATGGGGTTAAGTGGCTTGCCCAAGGCCACACAGCTAGGTCATTATTAAGTGTCTGAGACTGGATTTGAACTTAGGTACTCCTGACTCCAGGGCTGGTGCTCTATCCACTGTGCCACCTAGCCACCCCAATGTCCTTCTTTCAAAGAATACCATGAGATCAGAGAAGTGATGCCAAGACATGCACATGAATTGGATTTGAATGAAGGGATACAATGCTAAGTTATCAACCTCACTTTCTCCTTCAGAGCCATCTGAGTCCAGTGGCCAAATATGAATCAGGATGACTGGAGAGAGCCCTGGCTATGAGGCAATCAGGGTTAGGTGACTTGCTCAAGATCTCACAACTAGTAAGTATCTGAGGTCAAATTTGAACTCAGATCCCCCTAACTTCAGGCCTGGTGCTCTATCCCACTGCACCATTCAAAAATGGAGCTTCAGAGGCCACCAACTCATTCCTATGAAAAAAGCAAACACAGTCTTGAAGCATCCAAGTGGCTATCCAGTCTTTGCTTGAGATCCTTTAGGAAAGGAAAAGCCTACTGCCTTAGAAGGCAGCCTCTTCCTCTCTGGGTCTATTCTCATTACAAGGGAGCTTTCTCCTTATGCTTTGGAGAGGAACATTGCATTTGAGCACTTCTTTTCAGTTAGAACTTTAACATGTACTCCAGTTTATTTCCATTCCATTGTTCATAGTAACAAGAGGTAGTGTGACTTAGTGGCTAGAGAACCAACCACAGGGTCAAGAAGACCTGCATTCAGTTCCTGTCTCTGACATAATACTGGCTGTGTGATTCTAGGTGAATCATTCTCAGAGCCCCAGGCAACACTCTGACACTATAAATTGGAGAGAAGATGCCTACCTGCATTGTGAGAGGGAATTTCCTCATCCCAAAGTATTCTCATTCTTACCTCTATGATACCGCAGGTCTAATCCCTGCCCCTATTCAGAGCTTAAAGCTGCCTATCCACCACTTCTGTGCTCTAGGGAGAGCAACTCTCTTGGAGATTGTGCAGCTGCAGAATGGAAGAGTTGTCTCTCTGACCATCCATTTAGCACTCATTTGTCCAAGGGAGACACCCCATTCAACACTTCGAGTCAACTCAAAGCACAAATGATGGACTAGAGACACACACCAAAGAGAAAGATTCACATATAGGCAGTCATTTGAGGGAGGAAACAGTTTCAAGGAACAGGACTCTTACTAGCTCAGAAGACAGCCAGAGAGAGCTATGACTCTAGGGACATCCAAGGAGTTGCATGAGAACAGTACAAAAATAATTGATTTAGGTTCTGCATGACTAAGAATAATATGTTCTTTTTCGATTCCACATGTATTCTACATGTGACATGTGTACCACACTATTATAGTAGGGTAGATCTTATTCTATACTATCTTTAGACACTGTATATTTGTAAGAGTTGAGGGATGGGGGTTGTACCAAGCATTCTTTTTTTTAAAAAAAAAATCATATTACCTTAGCAAATGCTTTTTGCTTAAAGCTAATTGTCTACTGGCTGATTGTCAAATGAATGCACCCAGATGGGGGCTTATGAGATACAGGATACTCTTGGAATAGACATCTGCAGAACTCCCTTTAGAACCTGAGGAAGGATCCACCCTCTGGTATGTAAGTGCAAATTGGAGGAGTAGCCCTTCACTGGGTCTACTATAATTCTATGAACTTTAGCCTTTACAGTATTATCTGTGATCATGCTCTTTTTTGCCAGAGGAACTGGCAGCAGCTTGGGGAAAGCTAAGAGAAATACCAGAAGCAAAAAAAAAAAAAAAAAAAAAAGTCAGTGTCTCATCTCTGAATACTACAGAGCGGAAATTATAACATAGCCTAGTTTAAAGTCTCCTTGTCCATGGTCTCCTCATGTCACCAAAGCTCCAGTGGGAAAGATCAGACCCCAAAGAAAGCATTTCAGACAACCACACATAATCCAGTTGACTATAAGCTCCTTGAGAGCAGGAATTGTTTCATTTTATCTTTGTTTCACCAGTGTCTGACATTCTAGCTCTGCTAATGCAATGCCTTTTTTGAACAGAAATTGGATTGCCTCCTACAAAAGCCAGAAGTGGAATACCATTTGAAGTTGAGATTCAAAAGTTATGCTTCAAGTCCACTCAAGTCCCAGCGGCTTAAAGAGCAGAAGAGGATAATATCACTGTTCATCGCTGCCTACTTAGTGGTGATTTAAACCTAGTATTTCTCCCCTCTCTCCTAGTAGAGGTGGTTGGCTTAATAGAGTGTCTGGGGAAATGTCTGGTAAAAGTATTGATTCCCCATGCAATGATAAATGTAGGTACCATCTCCTAATCTTTCTCTGGGCTGGTCTGACTAGGGGTGAATAAAATTATTTTTCATAAATCTCAGTTTCTTTACCTAGGGATTTGGGGGGCCATAAGAAGAACTTGCAAGTTGGTTTCACCCCAGGCCCCATCAGAGGGGCTCTTTCAGTCTGTTGTTTTTTTCCCTAGTCTTTCCATTCCATAAGTTAGGGTTAACTAAATGATGCCAAAGTTCCTCCTAAGGAGGGAAATGAAGAAACACATTTGAGGGCTCCGGATCAAATGACTCCAAGTTTCACTTGAGATGAAACCAGTCAAAGGAAGATCTCAAGGGGTGGGGGAGGGAATCAGCAAACTTCACTTCTACAGGCTAGGAAAGGTTTCTCAATCAGCTTTTCCTTCCTCTTCCACATACAGGACTGAATGTGGAGACTTAAATGAACAGGAAGAGAGAGTAGTTTTACTTTTTCTTTTTTTTTTAAATATATATAATTTCATTTTTTAAGAACTGAATTAAAAATGTGTTGTCTCATCTTACATTGCAAAATGAAATGTAGTTTCCAATAGCTATTATTTGTGTTGTTAATATGTATGTGCTATTTTTTTCTTCTTTTTGAGACAAATGCAAGCAGAAAATCCTTTTTTCTAAGGTATTGCAATATGGTCTATAATGGTATCACAGTTCCCCCCCTTTTTCCTTTTATTTTTCACATTCATTTCTTAAACATTTAAATCCAAATGATTCTTCTCCCTCCTTTCCCTTTTCTCCCCATTAAGAAGACAATATGACATCAATGATACATATAAAGTCATGCAAAACATATTTCCATATTAACCATGTCAGGGAAAAAATTTTAAAAAGCAAGAAAATTGAAGAAAGTGAAAAAAAGTCTGTTTCAATGTGTACTCAAAGTTCATTAGTTTTCCTTTCTGGAGATGGATAGCATTTCTCCATCATATAAATCCTTCAGAATTATCTTAGATTATTGTATTGCTGAGAATAGCTAAGTCATTCACTGTTAATTATTGGGCAATATTGTTGCTATTGTGTACAATACTCTCCTGGTTTTGCTCACTTCACTTTGCATCAGTTCACATAAATCTTTCCATGTTTTTCTGAAACCATCCTGTTCATCATTTCTTATAGAATAATAGGATTACATCATAATCATATACCACAGCTTTTTTTTTAGCTTTTCCTTCAGTTCATGGGTATCTTCTCAGTTTCTAATTCTTTGACATAACTAAAGTTACTATAAATATTTTTCACCATATAGATCCTTTTCTCTTTAATCTCTTTGGGATTCAGACCTTTGTGGTACTGCTGGGTCAAAAGGTATGATACTACAAAAGTTATGATGACTAATAATGCTCTATACTATCCACTATTCCATTCAAACAATAGGGTTTTCTTCCTTTTCAAGTCATTACCAGGGTAGCTAGGTGAAGCAATGGATAGAGCACCAGACCTGGAGTCAGGAAAAACTGAATTCACCTCAGACATTTACTAGCAGTGTAACCCTGGACAAGTCACTGTCTCTAGAACCAAAAAAAAAAAAAAGATTTAGAAAGTCATTTAAAAAGCAGCTAGGTGGCACAATGAATAGAGCACTGGCCCTGGAGTCAGGAGTACCTGAGTTCAAATCCAGCCTCAGACACTTAATAATTACCTAGTTGTGTGACCTGGGCAAGTCACTAAATCTCATTGCCTTAAATAAATAAATAAATATTTTTTTAAAGTCCTGCCCAGCTCCAATGTTTTTTCTATGCTTCCTTTTATTACCCTACAACCTCATTTTAGCAGAGTACCCTAGAATCAGATATGCCATTATGAGGAACATTTAGAGGAAAGAAAGGTGTCCAAATACATTGCTGGTGGAATTATGAATTGGCTAATTTTTGCAGAAAATAATATGCTAGAAAAGTAACTCAATTGTTCATAGTCTTTGTCTTAGTTATTGCCACTATTAGGTATATATTTCAAGTATATAAAAGACAAAGAAAGAGGTCTATTATATATCAAGGGATACTTTCTCTGGTAGCTTAAAAAAATTGAAATAAATGTGCATCTGATAATTAGGGAACATGAACAAATTATGGCCTTTGAATATGATAGAATTTTTTTGTGTTATAAGTTATCATCAATATGAAGAATTCAGAGAAACATGGGAAGAATTAGATGACTAAAGTCCAGAAAGCAACATCCACAGTGGTCTCAGCTATGAAAAGGAAGACAATTCTCATCAGAACTGAGATCAATGCAATGACCAGTCTTTACTCCAGAGAACTGATGGCAAGCAGCATGGTACAATGGGAAAAGGGCAGGATTTGAAGTCAGAACAATCTTGACTCAAGTCATATGATTTGAGACAAATCATCTGACTATTTGGGCATCAGTTTTCTCATCTTTACAAGGAAGGAGCTAAAGGAGATGACTCCCGAGTCTTCTTCTAACTTTGAATTCATGATCCTATTATGATACTCTTAATAGAAAGGTTTAATATATTGGTATAGAATTAGATATACCTTTAATGTATTAGTGTGTTTTGCTTAGTTTCAAAATAAACTAAATTTAAATTAATCTAAAATTAAAATACTAGAGTTAGAAGAATGATTATTGAGAAATGATCATGATTTAAAAAAAACCTCAAAGCATCCAAAAAACTTTTTTTTAAAGTGTGTGAAGTCACAGTTGCTTAAGAATCCTTTCCTTATCATTCTGTATCTATTTGTTGGAGATAAAAATGCATGTTGTGTAGAATTCTCTGTAATGCACTTACTAGGATTCCAAAAGATAGATGCTGTGAAAGCTATTCCTGGCTCTTATTTTTATTTTTTTTCAAGTTAGAGTTAGAAGCAGCACATTTCCACCAGTCTTGAGAAATGCTCTTCTGCAAAATGTAGATGCTCATGGAAGAGGGGAAAGAACACTCAGTTGGACACCGAGGGACTTGAGTTGTAATTCTGCCTATATGATCTGACCTTGCACAACCTACCTCCCCCCTTCTTTGGACTTCAGTTTCCTCCTTTGTAAAATGCGAGGGTTGGCATTCCAACCTCTTTGAGACTGAAAATTCTCTGATACCTAAGTAAGCCCTTAATAAGTTGGGTTTAAAATGTATTTCATGCCTAAGCAAGAGTTTGCCATTCAAGAAATCTGAAATGTTTGTAAAGGTCATGGATTGGGTTCTGTTAAATTGATGGGCATCTAGGGGAACCACTGTGCTTAGCCATGGAGACAAGTACACATAATAAATACAAATGCGGGCTAGAAAAAAAATAAATCGTTAAAATCTGAGTGTGTTAAATGTGAAAAGTGAATAACAAAATTACAGAATCAATATGAAAAGAAATGAAAGGAGAAGCAAGGAAAGGCTCTAAGAAATAGAGAATAACAATGGCCTACAACTTGAGCTCTGCACAAAATGAAAGCTAGAAAAGCCTAGAAAATAGTGGACACCCATTCTTGTTTTTATACTTGACTAGAATCATAGAGCTATATGGTGTTAGCTAAAGATGCTTAGGGAAGGTATTTAGGGACAGAGAATATCTAATCTGTCATTTCAAACACCATTAAACTGGAAGTCATATTTTGAAAGAATAAACTTGGCCCTGGAGTCAGGTGTACCTGAGTTCAAATCCAGCCTCAGACACCTAATAATTGCCTAGCTGTATAGCTTTGGGCAAGCCACCTAACCCTATTTGCCTTGCAAAAAAAAGGCTATAAAGAAAATATAAACTTCATGAAAAATGAGAAATAAGTATACTATGACGAAAACATTAGATTTGGAGTCAGTGGAACTGAGTCGAAATTTTGTCTCTTTTACTCCCTGTGTGTGACCTTGAGAAAGTCATTTAGCCTCTCTGGGTCTCAGTTTTCCCATTTTTAGGTAGGAATATTAGGCACAAATGTACTTGGAGGTCTCTCCCAACTAGATTTCTTTTTCTAATAGGATTGAATTTCCTCCCATTTCTGCTCTATCAACTTAACCCTGGCTGGGCTTTTGTCTCTACACTTTCCCTATCTCTTAGATTATCATATTTACAAAGAAACCAAACCAAACTAAACTTTCTCTCTTGGATGTCTTTGGAGAAGTATGAAAAAGAAATTATCACCCATATGAGCCATAGCTTGGGAGATGTTCTAACTCTTTTGTTGTAGGTCTGTTTTTTTGAGGGGCAGGGAAGAAATCACTTTACTTGGTCTTCTGATGACTAATTTCTCAGCGTAACCCTGATATTCAGAATGGATCCACTCAATTCCAATTGATTCATTGTTGACAATTGGACAGTTCCTGGACCTCAGCTTATTCCCTTGAAGAGTGAGGGATTGGACGACAAGGCCTCTGGGGTCCACCTAGCTCTGTCTCTAGGAACCTATGATCAATTTAAATTGATTTTGATTCAATTCAATAAAAATTTAGCAAAAATCATCTTTTAAAGCAACTTTAAGAATAAGAGTTGCGGGCGGCTAGGTGGTGCAGTGGATAAAGCACCGGCCTTGGAGTCAGGAGTACCTGGGTTCAAATCCGGTCTCAGACACTTAATAATTACCTAGCTGTGTGGCCTTGGGCAAGCCACTTTACCCCATTTACCTTGCAAAAACCTAAAAATAAAAAAAGAATAAGAGTTGCAAGACAGGAGCTGGTTGGCCTTGGCATGGGACATTTATTCACTAAGATGTTCTCATGTTGTTGAACTTAAAAGATAGGATCTCTCAAAATCTGTAATTATTATGCTAAGGACTGGGGGTACAAAGGCAAAGGGAAAACTCTCTAACAACCATTCTCTTCCCATACAGAGCTTAAACTTAGTGGAATGATGTGACAAGTATATATAAATAACTGCAAAGTATGGGCAACGTCATGCAAGGGGGCAGGGGCAATTGAGAAAAACTATAGGAGGCGATCCCTGTGTGGAGCTTTAAAGGAAGTAGCAAACTGTATCCTTAAAACTTCCCGTAGCCCTGGATTCATGAAAATGTGAGGGTGAGGCAGATGTAAGTGGAACATTCCAGGGGTAGAGGTTTTGGAATTGTTTAGTTGTATCAGAAAATGATGCAATGCAATGACAATGAACTTGTCCTCAAGGACCACACTGCCTCCTACTTAATATGGAATGGTCTCCATAAGTTAGGTTAAGATCCCTCCCCAAAAGAACCAAGATAATAGTCTAATAAAATTGGCCTCTCATCTCTGACTGGGAGGAGACATATTTAGAACCAAGGTCCAAAGGCTTGTGCCAATCCTAGACTAAAGGTCTCCACCATTTTGAGAAAAGTTACAGAAGCATCATAGTGGAAAAGAACACTGGATCACCCCCCCCCCAGTTGACAGAGTATGGGATTGGAGGTTGGAGGACTCCTAAAGAGGAGTCCAGTGGCTCTATCTATCTATTCATAAGAGATATGGAGCCTGTAGGAGCTAGCTTAGGCATCTGGCCCAGTCCTACTCACAGTGGGTTGGCTTGACTAGTAGAGAAACCATGCCCTTGGAGATTCAAGTCCAATGGAACCATTCAGTTAAGAGACCATTCTGTGGGTAACCAGCCCAGTCTAGGAGTGAAGTGACTCATTCATTACCAGCACTGAGGCTTCCTAGTGAGGACCCTTGCAGAAAGAAAAGACCTAGGTCATATAATGCCCACAGTTGTGAGTGGCTTTGGCCATATGTGTTCCCTCTATTGCCATCACACTCTGGTGACCTTCCAGCTTTGTGAGAGATGTGCCAACATAGCTTCTTTGGGAGAAATGTTTTGTAAATGTTTGCTGTGCTATTTGAATAAAAATATATTTTTCTAGGAGTTAATTGAATATATTGGTTAAAGGGGAGCATACCAACTGGGGCTCATGAACTATAGGGTTAGGAGTAGTCACTCTCAAAGTAAGCCCTAGGGCCCTAGGTAGCAATCATAGCTCTGGGGATTCAGACTGCCAAGCAAATTTGGAGGACTACTCCAGAAGGGGTGCTTATAGAAGCAAGGGCTTCTGCAGATTGTAGGGGATCAGCCCCTACAGTTTCTAATTAGGTTAGAAGTAAACCACAACACTTCCATGTAAGAAGGCAGTGTGGTAGTGTAGGAAGAGATAGAGATTTGCAGTCAAATGACCTGGTTTCAAATGCTACCTCTATCAATTCTATTTAATTCTCCATATCTCCATTTTCTCAGATGCATCATAATACACTACAAGGAATGTTTTATAGGAAGCATTCTTGAATCTTTAAAACAAATGTGAACTATTCTTATTCTACAGAGTGTTAAGAACTCCATATCAGGGCTCAGGATTTGGAATCTAACTTTGCATTTCCTGGCTCTGTGGCTATAGGTAAATTTTTGCTCTTTTTGAACTTCAGTTGCTTCCTCTATAAAATAGAGTTAATAGGGTCAATGGAAGGAGATGGTTTTGCTAACTTAAAAGCCCTGTTAAAAATGTGCTGTTTAATCACATTCTCTCTCTCTCTCTCTCTCTCTCTCTCTCTCTCTCTCTCTCTCTGTTCTATTTCGCTGTCTCTACACATAAATATTGACACACATGTGTGTAATAGACACACAGTCACACACATAATGCAAGGCCTTTTTAATAACATTACGATTTTATGTTTTGTTCTTCCTCTAGTTTTAATTTCATATCCCTTCCCCCAACTCACCTTACTTGAGTAGAATTAAGTGAGATGTTATAGGCCTGGGAAGCTAATAAGCTATAGTCTAGGAGAGGCAAAAGGTGGATAAGACTCTATAAACCATGTGCTTAGAAAGAATGACGTGCTCTAGGAGGAAAGAATGAATCACTTGATCCCCTAAGATCCCATGGGATCCGGCAACAGAAACAAAGATGGCTTTAGTCAAATCCTTATTTTTTCATGACTGAGACCACCATATTGTTTTCATTTCTCTTGCATATCAGCAGACAGTAATTTCTGAGAAAAGCAGAATACCCTCCAAGCAAATAAATAAGGGCTATTTAAGAAGTAAGGAAGAGGAACAGAGAAAACATTGTAGTGGGAAGGGAAAAGTTCTCAGTCTCAAAGTAAGGATGATGGATGATGATGGTGCTGATGATAATGGTCTTGGTATTCATGAGCTTTAAAATTTGTCCCCAAAATCAGAAATCTTATTTGGATAATGTGGTCAGTAGAATAGAAAGGGTAAGGGGGAAAAGTGAAACATGTGAGGGATGATATCTGAAATAGTAGTAGCCACCAAACTAAGCGAGCCAGAAGATGAGATGACAATAAAACAGATTCCACGGAATCAAGCAAGAGAAACAAAGAAGTCTTAGCAAAATCCTCTCCCAGCCTGCCACAGAATTAAAGCACCATATGTCCTCAGTCATTTTCTCTATGTTTCTCTGGTTTATCTGGAGAGCTGGAATCAAGGCACATCACACAATTGGGTATGTAGTAAGATGTTCAGATGTCAGGAAGAAGAGCCTGGAGAGATGGCAGAGCCTGTAGCATGAGTCACTGTACCTAATGATTAATTTGGAAATGAAGGGGGAGCTCACATGTGCCAAAATATCCCTAGCAGCTTATTTGTAATAGCAAAGAGCTGGAAACAAACTGTCTGCCTAAGGTTTGGGGAATGGGCTGGAAAAAATGAGGGGAATGTGGATGTAGTAGAATATTACTGCATCATAACAAATGAATGGGAGGACTTTATAGAAACATGGGGAGACTCGTAGGAAGCGAAGTCAAAAGAATCGTTTATATGACGACCATCATAATGTGAACAAAGCTGAAGTTTAGAGACCATAAGCCTGAGGTCAAATGCAAGGAAATATATTGATTCCAAATGAATCAAGGTAAAGTTGATTTTCTTCTTTGAAGGCAGGGATTGCCTTCAGTGATTTCAGTGGCTTAGGGAGTTCCTGGTAAATAGACTCCTTTTACTCATGATCCCATCTCCTCCGCAAATGATTGTTTTAAAAGCATGTGTGGGGTCACTGGGAGACCCAGTGACAACATGCTAGTAAATTTGTGTCAGAGGGAAGATTTGAACTCAGGCCTCCCTGTTTTCCAGTTCAATTCTTCTAAATACTCTCACATGCTGCAGAGGTCACAGTGGCTTAATACATATAGATACACACACACACACACACACACACACACACACACACGGCTTTTTGCACATCCTTCATTTGTGAAGTGGACCAATGGCATCAAGGACAATGTATTGACTTGGACATGAATTAAATTGAAGTAAGGCAGTGTTGCCCAGTCATCAGCCTTGCCCTTTCTTCCAGAGTCATCAAAGTCCAGTGGCAGGATGAAAGTCAAGATGACTGGCAATGGCCTGCGATAAAGTGAATAATGACCTTGGTGTCTTTGATGTCTGACCAAACTGAAAACACTCAACGCTTCAAGGCCATTGGAACAAATTGTTCTCATCTGACTATTCCACCAGGGGAACATCACAGGCTTGGGGTAGATACACCCCCCCCAACCCACTGAGGTTGAGGCCCATTGGTTACCTTCAAACTGGTTTAGCCTGTCTGTCAAGACAGTTTACTGGAGTATGTTCACATACAGGAGTAGGGCATTCTATAGCTTCTAGGAGCCACAGATGAGAGCAGAGGACCAGATAAGATAAACACCAAAGGTGGATGAGCAGCCCCGAAAAAGACTTGGCATACCAAAAGAGTTGGTTCTTCTAGACATGATGGAGATATGTGTATATATATATATATATATATGAATATATATTTATATATATAAACATAGATATCTAAATATAGATAGGTAGATATAGATATGTATGTGTGTGTGTGTATATATATATATATATATATATATATATATATATACATTCATTCATTCATTTATTGACAGAAAACCCAGAAGCAAAAGTCTGAATTTACAGACAGGGTCCTTGAATCAAATCCTGACCAGACACCTATTATCTTTGAGAACCTTAGGTAAATAAGGTCTCCTCTATGGGCCTCGGTTTCTTTATCTGTAACAGGAGGGGCCTGGACTAGAAGGCTACAGGGTAAATCTATGATCCTGGATTCTCTGACATGAAGCACAGACATTCAGAGCGGAGATGATCAAAAGCCCCCACAAAAGGCATCCAATCATAAAGAGCGACTTTTCCCGCTGCGACAGAGCCGAAACGCTCTGTCAAGATGTTGGCAGCCCTGTCTCCTGAATGACTGATGAAGTAGCCATGTTTTATTAGCTTTACTTAAAACTATCTACAAGTTGAACAACCTTCCTGAGCCCTTTGAACACTCTGGCAATTTGCTGGAGCGATGATTTCTTTTCTTTGCCTTCCCCCCCCTACCCCCCTTCAAGCTACAGTAGCTAATCTGATCTGGGTGTTTTAGTAATTGTGTCAATTAATGTGAGCTGAGAATAATTTCATTTGTGGGAATGGATACCAGGTGAATATGTAATTAGGAGAAGGTTGTCACTTCAAGACCTTATGGGTAAAGCTCAGAGAGATCCATCACAAGCAGGAAGGTTGAGATTCTTTTTTAAAAAAGTATTGTTATTATTAACAGATGGAAATTTTGATCTGAAATCAAATTGGAATTTTTGGTGTATTTCCTGAAAATTTAAATCCCAGTCTCCACCCCTACATCTATCAGGTACAGAAAACATTTTAGGGTGAAAAATAATATAATTTATCTTCCTCAAATTAATTTCTATTTATATGTATGTTTGTTATATTATCTCTTACCCTCATCCCCCTCTCCCCTCACTCAAGTAGAATGCACAGTCCTCCAGGGCAGAGATTGCCTTGTGTTTAATTATTTGTATTGGTCTGGATTTATTTTCCTTCTGTTTCTTTTGCATTTGCTTCTATGTGTTCTTGTACCTTGTGAGGAGGGTGTGTTTTATTCTTTCTTATTGTATATCTAGAGCTCAAAACAGTGCCCAGAAAATAACAGGTGCTTATTAAGATTTGTTGAATTAAATTAACTTTTGTCGAAAATCTAGGCAGAGCATAGAGTAGTGTTTCTCAAACTTCCCCATGACTGCAGGACCCTTTGGTTTAAACTAAACTCAGCAGGACTCTTGTGATAAATCCTCTAAAATTACTTTCAAATGACTTTTACTGAGCTCTGGCCCTGGAGTCAGGAGAACCTGAATTCAAATTCCACCTCGGACACTTAATAATTACCTAGCTGTGTGACCCTTGGGCAAGTCACAACTCCACTACCTTGCAAAAACCAAACCAAAATGAAATAAAATGACTTTTAATACTCAATAGAGGGATAGCTAGAGATCATAGTGGTTAGATATCATAGTGGACTCCAGGTTTGGTGTCAGTAAGACCTGAATTCAAATTTGACCTCAGATACCTACTAGCTGTGTAGAACCTAGGCAAATCCCTTAACTCTGTTGGTCTCAGTCTCCTCATCTGTAAAATGAACTGGAGAAGGAAATAGCAAACCACTGTAGTATCTCTGCCAAGAAAACCCAAAATGAATCATGGAGAATTGGCCCCAAATAAAAAGATTATAAGATTAGACCTAAATCTGTAGCTATAGAGTTAGATTGAGTAGGAAACTTAAAGTCCATCTAGTCTGACCCCTTTCGTTTTATAGATGAGGAAACCAAAGACTGTGGAAATGAAGAGAATGTGGGTATTTGCTTTGTTTCTGTTCTTTTTCCTCCAACATCATTTTCACAGTACTACTCATACTTTTTGAATTGTCTGAGCTTTTTGCTCATGAATCATACGTGTCTAGATGTCTTATTAATCAGCCTAACACACAAATGTGACTAGTCCATGAAGAGCTCCAATATGTGAAGCTACTCCAGAAATCGTGCAATGCCACTTAATTGGAAAGCTGGAACTGCAAAGTATATTTTGGTAAGCCAAGTCTCGTTTATCATTGCAAGGAGAAATGCACTAGTTTCTTTTATTTTTTGGCCCTAAAGAAAGTTATTACTTTAAAAATAATCCCTGAATTCTATGAAGTAAGGAACATATTTTATTTCCTAAAAGAAATAGAAGACTGAATTTAGAGTTGGAAGGAATTATTGAGATCCTCTAGCCCAAACTTGATTATTTTACAGCTGAGGTAACTGGTACTTAGAAAGTGTATTGGTCACACAGATTTAACACGTAAGTGAACTGAAAGATTCAGCCCTGAACCCAAAACAAATCAGTTTTGTTGCTGCTTTTTTTTCCCTCCTGCTTCCCCTTTGGCTAGGTACTCAGATTTCCTATTGACTTGTTTACAAAAGTGGTAGCTCATTTTACAGCTCCTTCTTTCTTTTTATTGATATCTTTTGGTTTTACATCCCTTTGATTTCCAAATATATCTTTTTCCTTCCCTCCTACCCAGAGAGTTACCTCTTGAAACAAAGAATAAAAACGAAGGAAAAAATCATTTCAGTAAAACTCACCAACACTTCAATGGAGCCTGAAAGGCTATGTAATAGTCTATCTTGTGTTTTGAGTCCAACCTCAATTGGAGTTCTGGGTTTTAAATATTTCTTCTCAACTTCATGTAAAAACAATTTTTAGCATTCAGTTTTTATAAATTTTGAGTTTCATGGTTTTTAAATTTCTTTTCACAATGTAATTCTTGTATATTCTTTTCTAATTTCTATTTTCTTCACTTTGCAAGTCTTCACTTCATATATGTTTCTCTCTTTGTATATATATTCTAATCTGTTTTATTTTGAACATAACCGCATTTGTATAAACATATGCAGGATCATATATGAAGCTTTAAATTTATCTTCTATACCACTTTCTTAAGTTCATAAGAAGTCTTCCTATGCTTCTCTAATATTCATCAAATAAGATAAAATTGTAAGGGTATCACAGCTCTAGGACATAGTGGGTGCTTAGTAAATGATTATTACCTTCCTTCCTTCTTCATGTCCACTGTTTTCATTTCTCAATACTATGACATTAGGTAATTTGGTTTAGCCATTCCCTAATTGATGGGTGTCTACTTTTGTTTCAGTTCTTCGATGCTACAAAAAAAAGTACTATAAATATTTTGGTGATCCTATAGGATTTTTTTTTAAATTTTTTTTTTACTTTTCACTTTTTAGGCCATAAGACAAGTTGTAGGTCAGTGGTCTAGCCATTTTCTTCGAGAATGTTCTGTAACTCATGTTCAAAAATGCGGTTGAAGTTATGAAATATCTAGAAATTTACATCTGTCTGATTAGAGATAAAGATGTAATTCTGTCATTCTACAAAAATACAGACCAAGTGCTGAAAGTTCCCTATGTCTCAAACTGGAACCTTAGATAGAATAGATTGATGGGGTAAATGGGGAGCTTTGAATACATTGCAATTGTAATGCATTCTAAATTTTTAATTAAATTCCAAAGAGTTGGGAGTTTCTGAGTTTTCAAAAAGTGTTTTCTGGGGATTTTAGTTGCCCACTGACTCAGTGTGTAGCAAGAGGGTGATCTGGTGGCTGAAAAAACTGCTTTAAATAAGCTTAGACCTGATGTCCAGAATGAGGGAGGCAATCTCATTCAAATCTGCTCTGCTCAGACTATATCTGTTCAGTTGTGGGTACCACATTTTAGGAAAAACACTGATAGGGTAAAAAGCATCAAGAGGAAGGTGATCAGGACAGTGAATGAATGCCAGTCCCTGCCATATAACGGGATTACATTTTAATCTGGAATTGGTTGGAGTAGGGATATGACAAACGTATTCAAGAACTGAACAGAGAAAGACTAGACTTCTGCTTGGCTCCTGGCAAACTGAACTGGAAGTAGAGATAGGTTCTAAGCTGATGTATGGGGGAAACTGCTTAATGATGAGAGCTCTACAGAGTTGTACAGGGATGTGCTGTTTGCTCTCAGTGAGATCTTAAAGATGGAGAATCTCTTCTTAGACACATACACACATATATGTCTATTTTCCCATCCATCCATCCACCCACCCATCTAGTTGTTCAGGTACAGGCTAGGTAGCCTTGGAGGGCCCTTCGCACTCTGACATTCGGTGACTCTCTAAGCAGGATGTTGTCTGAGTTATATCTTAATCTTCTCCTTTATAGTAACGCACTGCTCTTCAAAAAAAATAAAATAAAAAGAAAGCCACAAGCAAAGTGAAACAGAGTAAGTATCAAATAAAGAAAAAAGGAACTTCCCAACATTATTCTACAGGGAATAGTGAGCTTGGACACTTGTCAGATAAAACAAAAGAGGATTATTTGAAGTTTCCCCCACTGTGATTTTTCTTTACCCTAAATTCCTTGATTGCTCTTTTCATTACTGCCAAGGGAAATTTCAAGTCTGAAGTCTTGTAGACAGAACATTTGGATCTGAGGACAAGTGAAGCTCCTCAATTCTGTCAGAGCTACCCTTTCCCCACCAAATCTTTTGAGATGTGGTCGACACTTTCATGGGCTTCATGTTGTTGGCCCTGAAAAGCCTCGGTTGTTTCCATGTGCCTTTCACTAGGAAAGCACCTGCCGAGATGATGAAGTTTATAATGTACAATATTGTAGAAGACAGCATAACATTTAGCAAATTGAACCCTACTTCCTTCTTCTTTTTTTTTTTTAAAAGGAACATTAAAACTGCATTTTGAAAAACAACTTGTGATGGGAGAAAAGATGAAAACAGCAGGTGACAATTAGTGTGGAATAGCAACAATGGATGATTGCTGATGGGCTACCTGAAAGTTAATGGAACTGATCAGGATTTCTCCCCAGGAATATTTTTTATTAAAAACAATGTAAAGAGGTTAAGGAGGAGAAGCCAAGTCCTTTTCATCATTTTTTTTTTATCCATTCAGTTGAAAACAATGGTGTGGTCCAGAGGTTAACCTGTTCCCTAGGTTAGTCTCTCTCTCTCTCTCTCTCTCTCTCTCTCTCTCTCTCTCTCCACACACACACACACACACACACACACACACACACAAAGACTGAAAGTTATAAACTACAAAAACATAAACCCTAGCTACTTTGAGTTAAAAATCAATTTTCCTAATAAATTAAATTCAAATCTCGTATACCAGTATGTAATATCAAGAAAGATGCTTTAATAATCACAGTGTTGGCAGAGAATAACGGGTAAGACTGAGAGAGATATAAAAATTTAGTAATTTAGGAGGTCTGGAACCAAATTGCTATCTGGGAGAGGGCTTGGAGTTCAGGCAGATTAGAAACAAAAGGTTTTTTCCAACCCAGTCTGGATGAAATGTCCAAGATGTAATTTGAGTATTATTCATCGATTGGAATATAAAGATGGTGAAACTGGAGAGACACTTTGGGGGTCAAGTCCTTTACCCCTGAGCAGGGCTGGAAGGTTTTTATCATTTGAAGTGTTTCAGAACCACTTGAGGGGCCTATTCCCACAAAGGCCAGACAGTCACCTAAAGGGTTGGGATTTTCTTTCCTTAAACACCAGTTTTTATTAACTATAATCATTTGGGTCAAGATTTCACCCGAGTCTTGTTGATATCCACTGTGATTTTTGCTCCAACTGTTCTTCCAAGTCAAAGCCTCGGTTAACCAAAGCAGAGATCTTTTCTTTGATTTCTGCCCGTGAAGAGAGCCAGAGTACACCAAAATCAATAGGCTTTATCTGAGCTTCCAAGAAATTTTATTTCCCATTCCAAAGGATGTGGCACCAACAAAAAATAGAGAGGTCACACATGGGATGATTTCTCTGGGAATAGTCCCTGGGAGAGACAAGACAAACAAAACAAGTGGTTCCACAGGCGAGACCTTGAGGATGTCTGTAAGCCAACCTGCAAGATCCATCCATACAATTACCCCCTCTCTAGTAGAAAGTGCCAAAGGAACCCTTTTGACCCAAAGGATATTACCAATTCTACTGAGCATTATTCACAGACCCTGGGATAAAAAAAAATTCATTTAAACATTATCCTAAAATGCATTTACAAATGACTCTTGCTGCAGGCAAGGTTCCTGCAGTGTCCCTAAGCCGACCCGTGGTCCCTCTCCCTTTGAGTGCCAGACACTCTTCTTCACAGACAAGACTGCCAGGGGGCAACTTTGGAAAGTCACTAATAAAAGACCTTTTTATTATATTTGCAAATTGCACTCTTCCTTCTCAGGCCCTCACTTTCCCTCTCCCCCACATTGCTGGAAAGAGATTTTAATGGAAAACCTATTTGAAGCTGGCCTTCAACTTCCCTAGTCTCATGGGCAGCCATGACATCCCCAAACACCTGCCCCAATAACCCTTTCAAAAAAACAAAACAAAACAAAGAGGGCTCAGGGAGTACCTTCCTTGAACCACTGGCTGGTACAGTCTGCTCCATAAGATGCAGAAACTGGCCTCCTCTGTCACTACAAGCCTGGTAACCTGAGGGCAGGCTTCAGCAGTGCTAATGACTGTCCTCAGCAGTTAAGGCTGTACAATCTGTCCAGAGGTAGGGGATTAGGAAATCATGCCAGGGGCAGCCTGTGACATCTATGGAAGTTGGCACTGGATCCCAGCCTCCTGGTAGTGAGTGGTGTTTACCCCACCTTAGGGTGGGATGAGGGCAGAGAGGCCCCCGCTGAAGGACTGGGTTCAAGTCTCTGCCTCTCTCACCAGGAGTTTCTTAACAGATGAAATCATAGGTTAGGGACCTACGAAAGAGAGGAAGGGAGAAGAGGGGGAAGGGCCAAGGAATAGGTTCTTTTTCCTCATCTAGCTCATCTAGGCCAACAGCCCCCATTGTACGGATGTGTAGACTGAGGCTAAGGGACGTTACATCATCCTTGGTCACAGAGGTAGGGGCAGAGAAAGGATTTGAACTCGAGTCCTCTGCCCTTTCTCTTCTGGAGAATATAAGAAAAATCCTGACAATTAAAAAAAGAGAGAGAGGGACTTGGGGAATCTGGTGGAGAAGAAAATAAAATCTGAGAGACAGAAAAAGAGAGAGAAAGAGAGAGAGAGAGAGAGAGAGAGAGAGAGAGAGAGAGAAGCAGAGACAGACACACGGAGAGACAGAGGGGCCCCGCCCGGCCCCTTCCTTCGGTTCTCCCCACTTAGACTCAGGTGCCAGTGAACCCCAGAAAAGCACTTTGGGGGCCGGCCCCTGGACTTCCGAGGTGTCGGCGGAGGCGCGGCCCCGGAGGAGCCGGACGGCGGGGCACCCCGCGGGGCCGGCTGGAGCCAGCCCCCCGTCCCGGGGCCGGCTGGGCCAGGTCCGCGGCCGCCGCGGCTTCCCCGGGCCGGGCTCTCCTTTATTGAAACATTGTGTCCAAGGGCTGGGCGGGGGCGGGGAGGGGGCTCGGAGCGGCTGCGGCGCCCCCCGGGGCTCCTCCGTGACGGCCGCTGCGGGGGGCGGGGGCCAGAGCTCGGCCGGCCCGGGGCGGCCCTGCCGTCCGAGTGTGGGGGCGCGGCTGGGCGGACGGGGGGCTGCGCCCCCAACGCCCCCCGGCCCCGGCCCCGGCGGAAGTCGGACGCCCGCGGCCGCGGCGCCAGCCGACCTTCTCCACGCGCGGAGGGGAGAAAAGTTTTCGGCTCCCGCCGCCTCGGGCCGGCCGGCGCGCGCACTTCCCCACGCACCCCACTCGGTGCCCACTCGGTGCCCACTCGGTGCCCCCGCGTCCCGCCCCCTCCCCGTGCACGACCCTCCCGGGGCAGGTCCCCGGGTCGTCCCGGCTCCGGGGGAGGGGAGCCAAGGGGCGCGCCCCCGGGAGGGCGGGGGGGGGGCCGTGTGCGCGGGCGGGGCGGGGGGGGGCTCTGGGGCCGGGCGCGCGCGGAGCCAGCCGGCAGCAAAGTTGCGGCGCGGGCGCGCGCCGCGCGAGCTCGGGCACGCCGGGCCCCCTCCGTCGGCGGCGCCCGCGCCCGGCCCGGCCCGGCCCGACGGCGGGGGGCGGGGGGGCGCGGAGGGCCGCGGCCGCCCCCCCCCCCGCCCCGCCCCCACTGCGCAGGCCCGGCCGCCCCAGCGCGCATGCCCCCGGCTCGCAGGCTCGGCCGGCCCCCAGCCTGGCGCTCGCTACACACTACAACCGGGGCTGGGAGGGGTGTGCGGGGGGAGTCGGAGTCACCCACGTGATCCAGCCCGGGCCGGGGCCGGGAGGAGGCGGGGGCGGGGGCGGGGAGCGGAGGGTGTGTGTGCGCGCGCGCGCTCCGCGGAGGGCGCGCGAGCGGAGGGGGCGAGCCAGGCGAGGCCGGCCGGGGAGGCGGCGGCAGGGGATGGGGCAGTGGCCGGGCGCGCGGAGCCGCAGCCGCCCGGGGCCACGCTGTGCACCGTCGCGCGCCCGGCTCGCTCCGCGGCCCCGGCGGCCCGGGCAGTAGCGGCGGCGGCCGAGCGCGAGGCGACAGGACCGCGGCGGCGGCTGCGAGGCGGCGGCGGCTGCGAGGCGGCTGGTGCCCGCGCCCCCCCCTCCTCCTCCTCCTCGCCCCCTCCCCTCCCCCTCCTCCTCGCCCCCTCCCCTCCCCTCCCCCTCCGGCGGCGCCTGGGCCGCTCACTCCCCGCCTCCCTGCTCTCGCGGGCTGAGGGCTGCCGGCCGCTCCGCTGCAGCCGCGGGGGCCCCGCGCCCCTCCGCCCCTCCCCCCGCCTCCCTCCCGTGGCATGGCCCCCCGCCTGGGGGGTCCCCGGCCGCCGCGCCCCCCCCTCGGGGCGCCCCGGACTTGCCCGTAGGGCGCGCTGCCCAGCGCCGGGGGGGGCCCGCTCGGCCCCGGGGGGCGCCGCCGCCGCCGCCGCCGCCGCCGCCGCCGCCGCTCGCGGGGTCCCCCGGCCCGGCCGCCCCCGGCCCGCCGCCGCCCGGCCTCGGGCGGAGCCCCCCTCGGCGCCCGCGCGCCCCCCGCCGCCCGCGGCCGGCCGGCCCCCGGCGGGGCGCGGTGCGGGCGGCGGCCGCCATGGACGGCCCGGCGCGCTGCCTCGGGCCCCGCAAGAAGCGCCGCTCCCGCTCCCAGCGCGATCGCGAGCGGCGCTCCCGGGCGGCCGGCTCGGGGGGCGCCGGCGGGGGGGCGGCCGGCCGGGCCCGCGGGGCGCCCCCGCCGCCGCCGCCGCCGTCCGCCGCCTCGTCGTCGGGCTCGGAGAAGGAAGACAATGGGAAGCCCCCGGCCGCGGCGCCGCCGTCCCGGCCCCGGCCCCCGCGCCGCCGGCGCCGCCGCTCCAGCTCGGCCGAGGAGGACATCATCGATGGCTTCGCCGTGACCAGCTTCGTCACTTTCGAGGCCCTGGAGGTGAGGGGGGGGCCGGGCCGGGGGGGCGGGGGGAGGGGCGGCCCGGGCCGGGCGCCGCCACGCCGCGCCCCCTCCCCGCCGATCGGGGGTCCCCGCCGCCCCGAAGTGTCCGGGGCCGCCCCGGGAGGAGGAGGGGGGGCGGCCAAGGTGAAGGCGGCGAGCACCGGGCCCGGGGCCAGCGGGGCCAGCGGGGCCGGCGGGGCCAGCGGGGCCGGGCCGGGGGCTGGCGGGGCCAGCGGGGCCGGCGGGGCCAGCGGGCCCGGGCCCGGGGCCGGCGGGGCCAGCGGGGCCGGCGGGGGCCAGCGGGGCCGGGCCGGGGGCTGGCGCGCCCGCCCCGGCCCGGCCCGGCCCGGCTTTTCTTCCCTCTGCCCCCGGGTGCGGGGCTTTGTGTGCCAGGGCGAGGGCGAGCGTGAGCCGGGCTTTATTCTCGGAGCACCTGCAGGACGCCTGGCGGGGGGGGCCGGGGCCGGGGTCGGCGGAGCCCCGGGCCCGCCCGGAGCCGGCCTCGGCCTTTGTCAGCCGCGGCCCCCCCGCCCGCAGCCCCGAGCCCCCCGAGAACGGGCCGGAGCGGGCGGGGGGCTCCCGGGGGGGGGGGGCGGGCTGCGCCTGAACCGGGGCGGAAGGCTCCGAAGGAAACTTTTCCTCCGTGGCTCCCGGGCCGGGGGCGCACCTCGGGCGAGGCCGGGCCCCCCGGGGAAGGGAGGACCCTTGTGACGGCTCGAGCCCGGCGCCCGTCCGGCCCCGCAGGTCCTGGGGCCCGGCCGGAGCCGGAGCACTTGGAGCCCCGCGAAGGCAGCCCGGCCTCTAACGGTCCTGCCTCCCTGCTGGAGCGGGTTTTCCTGGGGGGGCGGGGGATGGCATGATGCCTGGAACAAAAATCACAAGCGCCGAGGCCCCCCCATATTGTGTGGAATCTGGGGAACGGCCTCCCCCGTCCCCAGGGACCCCGGGGGACCAGACCCATTCTGGCTATGGCTTTTGGTTCTGCCAAGGTAGGAGGTCGCCACAGAGGCTGACCTCCCTCTCTCCCTCTCTCGCCCTCCTTTACTTCCTTGCTTTGCAATGCCGAGTCTCTCCCAGATAGGAAAGAACATGCTGCTGCCATCGCCTTCCCTGGCTGATTCAGGGCAGGGCTTGCCAGAGCTGGTTACAAGTGGTTGTGCTTCC